>NC_046154.1:67533428-67817612 GCF_011064425.1 Rattus rattus
ATTTGCTGAAAATGCTATCTTTTTTCCATTGGATGGTTTTGGCTCCTTTGTCAAAAATCAAGTGACCATAGGTGGCATCACAACTCTTTAAAAGTAATTATTCCACCGGAAAGGAGGAATTTATGAGCCTCTGACCTCTCTCTGTATACCTCTCGAGGAAGGTAACCTTCTGAAAACAATGCTTTAACAATGCTATCAGGCAGTCCAGCAACTCATGAAGTTAGTGTTGAAAATGTTAAAAAAATAAATCTACCACATGACCCAGCTATACCACTCCTTAGCATATGCCAGAAGGACTCAACCTCCCAGTCCATCCCAGACATTTGCTGGCTCAGCTGTCCTCATTGCTCCTTCATTCACGACACCTAGGAAATGGAAACAACCTAAATGTCCTTAACTGATGAATGACTAATGACAATGTGGTATGCCTACAGAATGGAATGCTATTCGGTTGAAAAGAATATCACGGATTTTGCAGGCAAAGGGCTAGAACTAGAGAAGATCACATTGATGGAAGTAACCTAGACCTAGAAACAACCATGTTCTCTCGCATCTGAAGTCCGTACTTTCAAACCTTCAAATGTGAGTATATAACTTGGAGTAACTGTTGGACCAGGGCAGGAACTGCTGCCAGCGCAGGGAAATGGGGGAGAGATAGGAGGGGGCACAACCGGTACAACTAATTTAAAGAGGACATGAAAAATGGGGGGATTTAATTAGTAAGCGGGGAGATTAATACAGAAAAAGGAGGGAGTGTAAAATAATAATGATGTCTGAAAAGGTCAATGAATTATTAATATCTACCAAAAATTACATAATAGTTTAAATGAAAATTTCTCATCTGGACTGACAATGCTTCCCTCAGTATCCACAGAATATTTACGAAAATCCAAACACTAGGCATGAGAAACCCCATTTAAAATTGTTGGTCAGGGTTGTCCAAGAGACTCTCCAAACATAGGCTCTTACTATTGTTCTTGTTTGCTTCCTAGACATTGAAATAAATATGTTCTTTGGACTCATAGCTGAGATGATCTCCGCTGCTTCTGTTCTGAAGACCTCCTCCCTGACAACTAGTTTTCATGGAAACAGAAGGTGGTGTGCAAGCTTTCAAGGGAGGGAAGTAATAGCTAATGCTACTCCACCATGATGCCCATAAACTAAAACAATGATCAGCATGAGCATGGTAACTCTAGGAGTACAATAATGGTGGTAACCAAGAGCTCTAACTGGACTGAAGACCTCCTCACCAACAGTAAAGTCATGCCCAATACTAGAAATGGGAGTTAGTGAAATCATGAATTTGGTAGAGAACCTATTAGTGTCACATTAATTCCTAACTATGTTCTAAATATTTATCCTTCTACCCACAGATAGGTATAGGTCTCTCCCCTTATCAAAGAAATGTCTCCTTGCAACAGATGGAGATCATCGCAGAAAATCACAACCAATCAAAATGTGTGGTGCCCAGTCCCTGATTGATACATCCAAAACACATCACTTGCCGTAAGGCTCAGGAATCATAGTGAAGAGGGGACGAAAAGATTGTAAAGCCCAGAAGAACAGAAGTTTGAGATATTGTCTCCCAGAAATATCAGAGAACCTAAAAACAAAATGTCTTATCAACATGCCTAAATTTTACCCAAATAAAACCAACACCGATAGACATGCTAACATAAGGAGGAAATCTAATAGGTTTTCAACCCTAGACAAAGAACTACAGGTAACTAAGAACAAGAGAACTGGTCTTTTCCTAGAGAAAAGACCCCAATGAATTAATACCAAGTGGTATTCAGCCCTGAAATCATAAAATATGGTAACTTTATAAAAACTGAGCAGGTTGTATTTATATATTTAGGAATAGACATACGCATAAACACATACATATTTTGTGTGTAAGTAGTATATGTTAAAGAAATAGAGACCATGAATTTGAGACAGATCAAGGGAAGGTGCATGAGAAAAGTTGAAGAGAAGGAAGGGTATATGGTGTACTTATATTTTAATGTCAAAAAATTAAGAAAATGCTACCAGACTATATAGCCACTGATAATTTAGTGTAGAAGGAGCAGAACAGAGCAAGAGGGTAACAAACCAACAAATGAAAAGAGATCCTCAGAGATCCAATACCAAACATTGTATTTTAGTGAAGGAGAGATATTTTAATGAAAGAGAGGTATGATATCACATTTCAGTGTGCAGCATTCTATATGCTGCTCTGTTCCTGTGTCTTTACATCAATGGCTCTGTTCCTGCTGGCTTTGTTTTGATTCTGTTTAATTTCTTCATTGACTTAGGGCAACTTTGGAAGTTGAAACAATACATAGAGTGCATAGTGACTATAACCATAGAAAACAATATCCCCATAGACACCTGAACAACTTAGATGGCATTAGCATAGTGTTTTGAGCAATGACTGATAAAGGTTACTGGGTAGATAACTCAAGATGGTCCACAGAGTACCCTGTGGAGACTTTCATGGAGCATAAGCCATTCAAAGAGTCCACTGAACAGACATTTTATTCTATTGCCTGGAGTTGTAACATCTAACATGTACAGTGTTCACTATGGTCCAGATACTGTAGCACTTAGCATACATCATTCATTCTCTCTACAAGTCTATGAGGCAAACATTATTTAAATCCTAGTTACAGAAATGGAAACTAAGGCTTAGAAGCATGAAAAGACTTTCCCGAGGTCACGTGGTTGCTGAATGGTGAAGTATGTCTGAGGCTCTAAGAACTCACTGACAGCATTAACACTAAAAATACCAAGAGTCTGTCATATCTGCCTCCCTAGACCTCTTCACAAATAACCTAGACACCTGTCTGGATTCATTTCAGCAGCATGCAGTTTAAGGGAAGTGGCGAGACAAGACATTCCTGCTAATTTGCTTTGAGCCTTATACAGTTATGTATGCAAAGATACCCATATCTAAGTATATAGATCTATTCTTAGAACGTTGTATATAGTTATAACTTATATATGGAAATCCATTTTCTCTCCCCTGTCTCTCTCTCATATTATTTCACAAAATGATACCTAAGAGAATATAAATACCTACTGCTTGTTAGTTTTCTCCTATCTACCCTTGATTTCTCTGAGTCTCTCAGACAAGAGAATGCTTCCCAACTCAATGTTACATTGATCCAGGTCACCAAGCAAGGGCATTTTTAATAAGCGGCACTGTAAAACCAGAATCCAAATTGGTTTCCTTCCATCTAAGATTTTATTTTTGTCCTTCATAGATTGTGGTGTTTGTCATGCCTAGGACATGGCCGTTTCAGCATTTTACTCTTTTGCCCCTAAGCTTTTATGGCTTTCAAATTTTCTTTAATTTGTGATGGCCAGATCCATGTGAAACAGTTAAGATTTATGGATATTCAAATCATTCTGTCATGGTATGTAATGCCAACTGTGGGCAGGTCTCCAAATCTGCAAATTCATGGTATGACGACATAGCTAAACAGATCACACGATATTGTTGCTTCCATCTGTGATTTCCCAAGGGGATGGTATAGGATTCTTAAAGCCGTGATGACAAGCTACTGCATGCAACTTACTGTTATGGTTTTATCCCCCGAAGGCTCATGAACTGGGGCTTTGGTTGCCAGCTGAAGGGAACAGTATTGAATCCTGAGGCTGCTACCAATGCTGTTAAAATACTTTTAAAATGCCATCAAGCCTAGAGACACTAGTGCCAAAATGTGATAATTTAACGCATAGGGAGTGCTGCATGGCACAGTAGGCAACCAGACCAAACAAATTATCTATGACCTTGCTGGGTGCCATAGCTCATGACTATAGACCCAGAACACAGGAAAGTAAGGTAGGCAGATTGCTGCTAGTATGAGGCCAGACAGCTACATATGCTCACCATGAGTTCTTGGCCAGCATGGTTAACAGAGTGAGGCCCTGTCTCAAAAAAGTAAGAATCAAAAGCCTAAAAAACAACACACTTTCTGGGCCTAATCACTGAGTACCTTGATAGAATCATAGATGATGGCCAGGTGTAGGGGAAAAAGTGGGTCAGTGGGAGTACGCCCTGCAAAGATACATCAGCCTTTCCCCACCCTGAGGATGCTAAGAATACATTTTCTATGCCTCCTGGTCCTGTTGCCATGACACCCCACCTCACTACAGGCAAATGACAAGATGCTAACTCCAGACTGAATCCCTTAAACCGTGAGCCAAAGTAAAACTGTTCTCCTTTGAAAATGTCATAGGGATGGAAACACTAACAGCCATGCTTACCGTTACATGAAGAATCTAGAGCTGTGTTATGCTAGAAATGATGCTCTAACCATCACACACACAACAGCTTTTACAAGGAGTAAAACATCTAGGAATACATCTAACAAAATGGGTGAGCAACCCCTCCACAGTAAAATCCTTAGAAGAGGCAAAGAGTTCATACCTCTATAGATCAATATTTAAAATTGTAAAAATAGCTGTATTAATGTGGTTTACAGATTCAATCCAATTCTCATGAAAATTCAAGTGACAATATCCATAGAAATGTAAAACACAATCCTAGGTTTCATATGCAACCACCAGAGGCCCTAATCACTAAAATATTCCTTAGTAGAAAGAACACTGAAGGTGTCACAGTGCCCCATCTCAAATTACACACCAATAAAGGCAGCTTTACACTGTCACAGAACCAGACCAGCATTCCAGTAGAACAGAACAGAGGACCCAGAAATAAGGCCACAAGGTTATAGAAACTTGATTTTTTTGACAAAGGTATAACAACGATCCATTGGAGAAAAGACAGTGTCTTAAATGTGTTGAGAAAAACTCGATAATCATGGTAGAGAAAAATCATTCAAAATAGATCAAAGACCTTAATGTAGGGTTAGAAAGTTTACAGGTGAAGTACTTCAAGATATAGGTATATGCAAGAACTTCTGAATAGATTTCCAATAGCACAGAAAATGAAACAAATCCTTGAAAACTGTATACCAGACAGGGATTAATATTAAAGATAGACAGAGAGTGGCAAAAATTAAACATACACACAACTAAACTGCTATCAACAAATGAGCCAATGAAATGAATGGGTGTCCTCTCCAGAAGAAATATATGGCTGGAGAGAGAGCTCAGTGCTTAGAGGTGCTTGCCACGAAGGTCTAACGACTCAAGTTCAAGGTTCCTGGGGGCCATGGAAAAAGCCAGAGGCGGCAGCATGCATCTGTAATCCCAGTGTTCCTATATTGAGATGAGTGGAGAGGAGAATTGCTGCAAGCTTGCGAGACAGTTGGATTGCATGGCAAAGTGGCAGAAACAGGATAGAGGGTAAAAACAACTCCCAAACTCATCTTCTGACATCGGAGTGCACATCACAGTACTTATGTGCATCAATGAGCACACAGCATTCAAGCATCCATACACATCCACTCATATCACATACAACTAAAAAGGATGAGAAGACAGATGAGTAAAGAGGAGGAGGAGGAAGGAGGAAGGAAGAAAGAGGAAGAAAGAAGGAGAAGGAAGAGAGGGAGGAGGAGGAAGAGAATGAGGAGGAGGAGGTAGCGCCAATAAATGCATGAACAATGTTAAATACCCTTAGTCATCAGAAATGTAAATTAGAACTGCTTTAAGGTTCTATTTTACTCCAATCAGAATATCTTTCACCAAAAGCCAAATGGCAATGAATGCTGATAAGTATGTGGAGAAGGAAGAACCTTTATTCACTTCTGGTGGGAATGAAAACTTGTGCAGCCACTACGGAAAGTAGTGTAGAAGTTCCTTAAAACACCGAAAACAAAAACATCGTCTAGCTGTGCCATTCTTGGGTACATAACCAGAGGCTGTACCCAGGCACGCCATTGAGAGACTTGCATATTGTGTTTATAGCTGCCCTATTCATAATAGCCAGGAAGTGAAACTGGGATAGATATTAATCAACAAACAGCTAAGAAAATGTGTGCATATACACAGTGGAATATTAGACAGTCATAAAAACATAAAATCATCACATTTGTGGGACAATGGATATAACTGGAAATCACTATGTTAAACAAAACAAGCCACTCTCCAAAAGACAGATATCATGTATTTTCTCACACATGTGTGTGTGCATATATGCATGTGTGTATCTATATATTTGTATGTTACAAATTGAGGAAGGGGAGGAATAGTTTTTCAGAGGGGTGGGAAGGAGAGTACTTGGTTACACATATGAAAACAGAAGGGGGGCTAGCTGGAGGAAGAAAGGGAGCTGGCTGGAAGATGAGGGATGGGGAAAAGATGGGGAGGGGACAGGAGCGATTGAGAGTAGAGGAGAATGGCATGTGTATGGACACCATGATGAAATCCAATACGTGTATGCTAACTTGATAATAAACAAGACACTTTCTGCTAACGTGTCTACTTGATAGCATTTTAGAGATTCTAGAAAACATATTGGAGCTTTATGAAACTGGGGTGATCTCCAAGAACCCCGAGGCAGCGAGTGACCAGAGACCTTGTCATGTGCCCTACATGAAAGTACCTGCTTTAGGTGTGTGAGGGCTGGAACTTGTTTCTACTTGGAGAACTCTGTTTATAGAACATGAGCCCTTCCAAGATGGCAAGGAGTGGGGTACAAAAGGCAAGGTTTCTGCAGGACATCGGTAATCTCCTGTGGGACTGTGAAGGGCAGCCTGGTTCCTGGTTGAGCTAAGGCTAGAAACCCCGGAAACCCAGCAGGGATAGTAAGCGCTTCACCTGATTCCAGTGCTCCAGGCCCCTGTCACTAGCTGCAGCCATCCACAGATTTGTGGACATCAGTCACGTAAGGGCAATGCTCCAAGGGCCTCCATGTGTAGAGGACATGACCACAGGTCGTGTAGGTTCAAGACAGATTTCCATTTTAATGAGGTACCTAAAGGCTTGGAGGGCTAGCCAATAAGTCTTCCTCCCCAGACACCCCACCCTGCAAAAGGTATTTAACCTTAGGCCTACCCTGAGAACTGGGATATGGTTTTACATATCCACTTTCTGCAATGACAATAAATGCCTCAAAACCATAGACTGTCTCTTTTCATCAGGATCCGCCGTGGGGAGCCATGGAGAAGGCCTTCACCTACAAAGCTGCCATCTAATCTCCTGTAGAAGGCCTCTCCTGTGCTCCCAGCCACAGCCGCTGCCATGCTAAGCCCTCCAAGCCAGGCCTGCAGGCTGCTGCTGCTGCTGCTGCTGCTGCTGCTGCTGCTGCTGCTGCTGCTGCTGCTGCTGCTGCTGCTGCTGCTGTCCAGCTAAGGTCTCCCCTGCAGACCAGCTGGAGCTTCCCCTCTTTCTTCCACCCCCTGGTTCCGGGCTGGATCCAGCTCTTCTGTGGCTTCTAGAGGTACCTGAATGCCTGCAAGCCTGAGAACCAGATAGCCTTGGCCTCACTGCAGGCCTGGGGACTCACGAGCCAGCTCTGGCTATCCTGCACCTCGGACTGTGCTTCCCACCCCCGGAGCCACAGGGCGGGGTAAGCATGTAAGCATGGTAAACTTCCTTTGTCCTGTCTTCCTGAGTGGCCATACCCTGTGGCAGAGCAAATGTAGGACCCCATAACCCTACAATCTCCCTCAGAGCGGGGGATGGGATGGGGGTTTATGGATGGGAAACTGGGAAAGGGAATAACATTTGAAATGTAAATAAAAATATCCAATTAAAAAAAGCCCAACTATTACTTCTGCAGAGCACTAATCACGGCAGATCAAAAGCACCTATAGGGAAACCACAGGCTGGCACTCCAGAGCTACTAAGTTTTAATCTAAGGAATTATAAAACAATGCACTAGACTCTGCAACACTGTGTATTAAGTCTCTTTTGCCATAGCGTCAAGTTGCCGGGATATTCTTAGGTGGGCAAACCCCGTGATTAACATAGTTCATTTTCCTAGGATGACTAAACTAATGGGCAGGGCAGTCTAACAGAGAGGGAAGCAGACTGAAAGGGGAGGGATGGGATGCAGGAGGAGAGGACCACGGAGGGAGGTGCTGCCCTGAAATGGGTGGTGTGGAAAGAATGGGAAAGGACACTGTGCTCCCAGTACTGCTGGCACTGGGAGGAAGGCAAAAATGTAGTACTATTCTCTGTCCTAAGTTCCTGCTCCTTGGAGAAGGGCTAACAGAGTCTTGGACCCATAAATATCATGTATGTTCATGTATGTGTGAGAGTGTAGTGTATGTGTGTGGTATGTACACTTGGATTTGCTAGTACATATGCAGATACCAGATGAGGATGTTGGGTGTTCTGCTCTATTATTCCCTGCCCCATTTCTCTGAGACAGGGAATGCCTCACTCTCACTGAGCCTGTAGCTGGGCTGTCAGTCAGCAATACTGTCCCCTCACTGCACAGTTCTGAGATTACAGACCAGCAGTTACTCAAACACACTGAGCTTCCATATGAACTCAGTGATCTGAACTCGGGCCCTCATGCTTGCATAGCAAGCCCTCTTACCCACTGAGCAGCCTCAAGGGTCCCCTGAAACTAATATTGCAAACGTAATGGAGAACCTGTGTTCAATCACAGTAAATACCAACAGAGGAGTTCTCCCCAAAAGGAAAAGAGAGGAGTGAGAAGGAAAAGTAGCAACCAGTCCAAAATGTCACCCTAAAGTCTGCTGAAGCCAGTTGCCCATTTTTTCCTAAGCTAGACTTCCAAGTTGCTTTGACATCTAGGAAGTTAATACTTGAGTGCTGCTTAGATTCAGAATGGCCTTTCTGAACCACATCCATCAATCTACTCATAGGAGATTACAGCACAATGTGTAGGGGGTGGTAGGACACCATTCACAGGTTTGAGGGCTTTCATCTTCGAGCAGGTGAACTTTTCTGTGGTTATATCTCCCAGAATTGTATGATTGTTGCATGATATTTGATGACAGCTCTGTGAGTCCGAGTCACTTAACTAGTTCCTCTGGTTCCTCCTTCTGCTAGGTGAAAGATTACCTTTGTTCTATCCAATTTCATCTCTTCAGATTGTAGAAACAATAAAATTAGCCTGGCTGGCTCTAGAACTCCACCTGATTTAAAATCTGTTTGTTAATAATACTGTGCACTGTAAGTTGGTTTCAGCAAGAGTGATTAAAAATATATGTAATCTTGTGAGTTTTATTTTGGTGGAAGATCAAAGTTGATAATACAATGAAGTGTCACTGCCAAGCGGTGATTTGAAAGTATACATGCCCCATATAGTGAAGTGATTTGTTAGTGCATATGGGCATCATATGGAACACATAACCCAAGCATATTTTCACCACTTTGGAATTTCCAACTCTAACATTTTAGGTGTAAATATATTACCTTGGCACATTGCGCTCAGTTGTCGACAGTTAAAAACCTAGGACATTTTAGGAACTCTGTCCTCTCTTGGGTATAAATGAAGAACAATTTATGTTATACAAAACCTTTCGGTTTCTATAGGTAGAGATCAATTGTATATCAAACATCTAAATCTTATTTCTCAATTGTTTCTGCTGTATATTCTTGAAATTAATCTTTTCCACATATACTCTCAAAATTCATTTTTAAACTCCTGGTTTGTCAGTAGAAGAGTTAGATTCTTAGAGATAAAGGTATCTGGCTATTTATGTATCCTATTACTGAATCTATTTTTCTACCTTCTCAAAAATTCCAGGCTTGATTTATAACTGAGAACCATAATCGAGAAACCACAGTATATAATATATAATATATATTCAAAAACAAATGTCCCTTGAAACACACCATGGTTTCTCATATATATACATATACATATATACGTATATATGTATGCACATATACATACATATACACATATATACATACATATACACACAC
Organism: Rattus rattus; assembly: GCF_011064425.1. Classification (NCBI taxonomy): domain Eukaryota; kingdom Metazoa; phylum Chordata; class Mammalia; order Rodentia; family Muridae; genus Rattus; species Rattus rattus. The sequence continues at coordinate 67,543,233 of NC_046154.1, forward strand.
ACATATATATATATACAAACATACACACACATATGTACATATATATGACAGCTCTGTAAGCCTGAGTCACCAGCTACAGATTGAAAGCACTTAACTAGTTCCTCCTCCTGCTAGGTGAAAGATTACCTTTGTTCTTTCTGATTTCATCTCTTCAGATTGTAGAAACAATAAAATTAGCCTGGCTGGCTCTAGAACGCCAACTGATTTAAAAATCTGTTTATTAATACTGCACATCTTAAATTGATTTCAGCAAGAGTGATTAAAAATATATATAGTCTTGTGAGTTTTACCTTGGTAGAAGATCAAAGTTGATAATACAATAAAATGTTACTGCCAAATGGTGATTTGAAAAAATATATATCATCATGCCATGTATATATATGAATGAAACATTCAATTCAGGTGATCATGGAGTTTGGAGATACAAACACAACCATTGGAACTGTGAGTCATTCCTTGTTTCTGACAAAGCACTTGGGTATCATGCTGTAGGCTGTGATACCAGCACTCAGGAAGCTAGGGTTGAGTTTACACAAGTTCAAGGACAGCCTGGGTTAGATGGTGATACCCTGTCTTAAAAGCAAAGCACAAAATAAAAGAACAACAACTACCAACTACATGCAGACTTTCCCCTGACCTCTTAGCTCCTATAGGAGCTCAGAGAGCCGCAAAGTGTATTTAACACGTCTCCCTCACTAGGCATGAGAAGAGAGGGCACCGTCAGAGACAGGGAACCACCCCAAGTGAATAGGCACATTAGCTGAGTTCCAGGAAGCTCTCTCCTAGAGTCATTTGGAAGAATTTCGATTTTAAAATACCAGGGCTCTCCATTAAAACACTCCAACGATCCAGGGCTTGAAATTGGAAGATGTGCAAACAAACAAGAACCCTGAGGTCAGAACCATTAAATGTTTAAAAAGAGCTGCTAGAGGAAAGTACATTCTTTGATAGCAGCAGTCATTCCCTTTCAAGCCCGTGTGAATGGACAATGTGGGCACATTTAGTCTTACATTCTCCACCAGAACAAAAGATGCTTTTAAAAGAGTTCCCCAAATGTCATGCTTTTGAAAACAGTTTGGGGAAACTATTTGACTGTCCCCCATCTCACCCTCCACCCCCACACTGGTTGAGTAAAATCTTTGCTGGTCATGTGGAACCTCACCGCTCACTAAGATTTTAGTGGAGAATCGATCTGTACTCTGTCACCTGTCAAAACCTCTCTCGGGACTGATGTGTCCAAGAGTTGGAATATTAGTCTAATAATGTATTTGTTCACAATGGGGAGGCATGGGATTAACTGATTTCCCTAGCACACTCCATTTTATAACATAACATTCTAAGTGATCACTGAAGGAGTGGGGCAGATGACCCAGCGTAAGCATGAGCATCCAAGTTCAGATCGACAGCACACACTACAAGATTGAACTCGGAAGCACGTGCCGGTGGCTACAACACTGGGGTGCAGAGACAGTGGATCCCAGAGCTAGCCAGTCTAGCTGAAGCAGCCTGCTCCTGGTTCTGGGAGAGACTGGCTCAAACACACGGTGGAGAAGTAATTCAGGAAGACTCCTGACATCACCTCCTGGTTTCTCTATCCATGCCCATACAGATTAGTGCAACCACACACACTTCCGAGGCCTCCCTCAAGAACCACTGCAGGGATTAATTAGCTTGGTTATAATCTTCCTTCAACATGTACATCAAAATCATTCACTACTCCATAAATTTATGCAGTTATTGGTCATCATTGATACATTAATGTCAACATTGCTGAAGTTATTTCTAGAGTATCATGGAATACGCCCAAGGGAATGAGGTGAAAATATATGTAAACATTTGCTACTAAATAATGTTCATAATAAGAAAGCTTCAGGGATTCCGTATGAGCCTAGACAAGGTATTGTATGATAGAAAGACTGAATGACGACAGAAAACAGAAGCCTTGGCTGGGGCCCAGTGCTATCATTACTAGCTGTGAGAGATGGAAAAGTCCCCCTGCTTCTCTGCACCCTGATTTTCCTCTTACAGAATGAGCAGATCTGCCTTGGTCACTGCTCTCTCTCTCTCTCTCTCTCTCTCTCTCTCTCTCTCTCTCTCTCTCTGTCTCTCTGTGTTTCTTCTCTCTGTGTTTCTCTCTCTGTCTCTGTCTCTCTGTGTGTCTCTCTGTGTCTCTGTCTCTGTCCCTGTCTCTCTGTGTTTCTCTCTCTGTCTCTGTCTCTCTGTGTGTCTCTCTCTGTGTCTCTGTGTCTCTGTGTCTCTGTCTCTCTCTCTCTCTCTCTCTCTCTCTCTCTCTCTCTCTCTCTGTCTCTCTCTCTCTCTCTCTCGTGAGCGCTCCTGTTATGCATGGTGTTTGTAGACTTTAAACACCCTCCTTTAGTTGGAAAACTAGCTGAATAAATCTTAGGGGCTCTATTATGTTCTTGAGAACAGTAGAATGTGCTGCAGCGGGGTTTCCTTTCGCCCCAAAAGCACCTCCAAAAAGGGACAAACAAAACTGAACGTTGAGAACAAGACATTGGAATGACAGCTGCAAGCCATGTCATCAGTTGTGCTGGCTGCTCAGGGCTGACTGTGAGAGCCTCTCGGGACGAAAGAAATCCATCGGGGTTTCATTCTGGATGTTTTACATTTGGAATGGCTGCCTCTCCTTTTTTCACAGTTACCTGATAGAGTTGCATGCAGGGACAGAAGAAGCCGGGGAAGATGGCAGGCTCTCATCTAGACTCCCCTCCTTACCTCCTCCACATGACTCAGAGCACTTGGTGAAGCCCTCATATTCCCAGTCATACAGCTCGTCCAGGTCCTGCAGGCCACCCAAGAGTCCGTCTCCATTATCTGGGTTAAATTCGGGAGTTTCCCCGTTGCACGGTCCCGCATAACAGGCACGTTGCGATGCTGGCTTGGGCCCTTCGCATTCATCCGCAGGCAGGTCAGCCACAGACTGAGAGAAAGGCAGGAGCACCTGGCATCTTATTGTTCGCGCCTGGGTTCCCACGCCACAGGTGACAGTACAGGCAGACCAAGCTTCTGGGATGAACCTGCAGTTGGTAAGCAAGCAAGAGGACAGGATGAGAAGCCCCAGGCAGGAAGCCAGGGGTGCTGTGAGGGACTGCATCGCACCTGACTCTGGGGCCCAGAGCTGTACCCGGATGTGCTCGGGGATCCTCCACCCAGTCCTGCGCTGGCTGCTTCACTTTAGTTCATGAGCTCATTGGCCACTGATTCTGGAGTGCGTGTTTCGAGAGTGTCATGTGAACTCCCAGCTGCAAGACATTCCAGCCGCAGACCACCTGCTCGCTCACTGCTCTGCACCCTCAGAGGCAGCGGGACATTGGTGGGTCTCCTCCTCGCTCTAAATCCCAGCACTTGTGCCTCTTGTAGGATGCTGGCTTTTCTTACACCAGACTAACACTGATGCTAAAAACGACAACGAAAACAAGCCCTCGCAGATATTTGGGAAGAGTTTTCTCTTAGTTTGGAGCTCATATTTGTAACTTTTCTTTGCTTGTGTTCAGGATGCTTCCCAGGATTTATTTTTATGCATAAGGAGTTTTTTTTTTTTTTTTTTTTTTTTTTTAGTTTCCAAGCGCGGCTCTGCCTTTTCCCTCACACATTCTTTGAATCGGTCTGAACTCATGTCTTTTTATATCACAGAAAGCCACTCAAACTGAAAGCCACAGGCACGTTTCAGTAAACAAGAGCTTCTGCAGCCATACACGTTTGTTCCACGTCCTCCGCCCCCCACCCCCTGGAAAGGAGCTACACTAGGAAGAACTTGGGTTCTTTTTTTTTTTTTTTTTCCTTTCTTGACTTTCTCTAGAATGTATGAAAATATCCGAATTCCCAAAAAAGCTTTTGCTCCTCATTAATCAACCATGGCTGTAACTTCAGTGGCCTTGAGAGGTCTTAGGGAAAATGCCCAGAGGGAGCCATTAACATTTTCTTAAAAGTTAGTATAATAATTTGGAGAAAGAACTTTGGGATAATCACACACACACACACACACACACACACACACACACATGATCCTTCTGCTTCCTCACAGGGAGGCATGCTGAAGAGGCAGGCGGACCTGGCTTCTTAACTATGTCTTTGGCCTGAAAATAAAGAACTTGGTAAAAAAAACTTACGGCATTAAACCTCAGCAAGCGCAGATGGTTCACAGCTAGTTCAGGGAAACTGACACTCTAGCAGCAAACCAGTCACTGATGCTCCCTGCGTCTGAGATTGGCCTCCTGAGGGACAGACTTGGTCATTCTGCCCTGGAGGACAGTCCTACCCAAAGCACACACACTATTTGGAAGCATGGTAAAAAGACCCTTCCAAAAGAGACTCACTCCCGTTATCTTGGAAGACCCATTCATCTACTTGGAGAGTGCAAATGTCACCAGAACACCCATCAGAAGAGTAAACATAGATGGAATGACCACTCAGGATGAACCGCAAGAAACTTTCACACCAACATCATACCTCCTTGTTTTATCTTTGTCATCGGATGTAGAGACACAGGGGCAAATAGTATTCCCAAAAGATCTCAATGTCTTCCTCCTTTAAATAATGCCACCCGCATGAACGTTTTTGAAATATAAAACTGAAATCTAGTGTCAGAATCACTTTAATTCTCTGATTGCACATTCAGGTACACCTGCCTGGCTCCTGGCATAACAATGACGATAAAGACACAGCCCTGGATTTTACGGCCATGGTGCTGGCGTAATGGGAGATGCGTATCAAGTCACTTTGCATATAAGAAAGCACTTGATGGCAGAGTAATGGGTAATGTTTCCTTGAAAAAACGCAGCACCTTATTTTGTTCTAGAGTAAGAGAGACGGCAAGAACTCAAACTGTGCCCTATGGACTATACAGTAAGGACTATTCTTGTGCTACCGATAATAGACTTCTTCTGTGACTAAGGCAGTGGAGCAGAGTCGGCAAGCTTTTTCTGTAAAGAGCTAAGTGAGAAAATCATTTAGAGTTTGCATGCTTTGCAGACTCTGCTACAGCCACTCATGTCTGCCATCATTGGAAGGAATGAGTCAGTGGATGAGTGGGACTATGTTCCAATGAAACTTTAGCTGCAGAAACTGGGTATGGGTAGTGGTGGGGGGATGCTTATGAAAGGATCTGGATCTGGCCTATACGCTATTTTCAATCCCTACTATAAGAACGGAATATTTGCTAGAAAGGCCAAACACTTTGAGATTCATAGACGGTTCCCAAACTTACTTTCTTTCCCTCCCCCTCTCTCTGTGTGTCTATATATTATACAAATAAACTACACACACACACAGAGTCTCCTCAGTTCTCTTTGCCTATAAGGTGAATGACTGCATTTGCATTTAGTGTCTTTAGACTCTGACTAATGTTATCCCCAAACATACAAAAGCCCAGGGAACCTACAGTAGCCAAGAGTTGTTTTTTTTTTTTTAAAGTAGGGTTTTTAAATGATAAAGAATATGTAAATATGCACATATATATGTCAGAGAACTTTTGACTATATGGATGGTAGAGTGGATAGCAATAAAATACCCCCTGCCTCATAAAAAAAAAAAGGCAAATAAACATCTACTTTACCCCAAATGAGAGTTTTATTAAGTGCAAAACAGCCTTGCTGGCATAGTTCCCAACCTGCTATCTTTGGAACATCATCAGGTTCAGACCAATTCAAAACAATTTCATTTGGAAATGGTGCTGTCTCTTGGCAGTCATTTTAATTTCTCTCCTGCACACACTGTATGATACAACACATTCTCCTCTTGTTAACGTCAGGAGATTGTATTTCAAAGAAAACTATCTGATTGCACAAATGGCTACATGAAGGGCTGCTCTTCTTCTGAAGCATTTCTCCACAGCCTTACATCTTCTAAGGCTGCATTTGCTGTCTTCAGTTTCGTGGCCACAAGTGGGAGGAAGCAAGGTCACAGAGAGGGCAGCAATCGAGGAGGTTTAAATGCAGTGTTTTAAAGTCTCATCCTGAATGTCCCTTGTAGAGCTAGAATCTTTACAGCGTGTCACTGTATTAATATTCCCTCTGCGTCGCTGTATTAATCGTCCCTGTTCTTACTGAGCTGTGGCTTGGGTGTTTCAAGAGTTCCTTGTGTTAATGTAGCACTGCTGGATGACAGAGGAAGAGTGGCTGCTCCAAAGAAGGCTTCAAAAGACAGGCGTGAGCTTCAGAAGTGGTGATGTGATCCCCACATTTAGATTTTTCATTTCTAAGACACACACACACACACACACACACACACACACACACACACACCCCCTACACACCACTTGGTAAACGAATGAAGTGGGGCTTTGGTCTGGTCTTTTATTGCAAGCTTAACTGTTCTAACTAACAAAGAGCTTCTGATTTAGGCTTATTACCAGAGTCCTTTTTATGACACAGAAAGTGGTGAGAATCACAGTCACTTATAAGATCCCTAAGTGGTTTAGTTTATTACCGTCTATTATAAAGTTAGGGGCATGCCCTAAAGTAGTAAAAACAACCATTTTATTAATAAACTGCCAAACAAAAATAATATACTCTTGATTGATTAGCCATATATCACTATAGACACCAGCCAAAGTGAGGCCGGGGTTTTATGGATACGATCTGTAACTTTTCTATTTAACTTGCCCCTTTCCTCCACTGCTTTCAGAGTTCTCTCTCTCTTTCTCTCTCTCTCTCTCTCTCTCTCTCTCTCTCTCTCTCTCTCTCTCTCTCTCTCACTGTCTCCCTCTCCTCCTGTCCCAGTTCTCACTTCTACCTTTCTCTCCCACCTCTCCCGTAAACACAAGCCTATTTCAAAACTCACTGTTATTAGGGCCAGCAAGAGGCCTAGAGGTAAAAAGTGCTCGCTGAGCTAGCCTGGTCCAGCCTGAGGACACGAGTTTGATTCCCAGAATGCTGTGATAAGGGAACCAGCTCTCAAAACTGTCCTCTGATCTATACATGTGTGTGGATGCATTCATGCACACACACATACACAGACACATAGAGACACGCACATGTGCACACATGCAGGCACTCATAGTAATAAAAATTAAAAAATGCATCAGGATTAGTCAATGTCCGAATAACTTTATAGTTGTGCCATTTAAAAAAAAAAAGATGTATTTTTATGTATGAGTGTTTGCCTACAAATATGTTTGTGCCTGGTACTTGCAAAGGCATTGGGTTCCTGGAACTGGAGTTACAGGTTGCTGTAAACTGAACTGGGGTCCTCTGCAGGAGCCCCTCTCCAGCCTGCAGGAAGGCTATTTTCATGCTGTTGTTAGTCTCAAACTCTGGTTTCAAAATTCATACTAGAAGTTTCAGGGAGTCACATTACAAGCATCTAATTTTGGTAGTTTTCAGTTTGGTTCACTTCCCAGCTATGAGTCTATAGGAGCTGTGGCTTCCTCTTTTTCTTCTGGTATGCATTTATGTATGGAATTTGTGGCATGGCAGAATAGTGAGAGAGAGAGAGAGAGAGAGAGAGAGAGAGAGAGAGAGAGAGAGAGAGAGAGAGAGGAAAAAAATGCATTAAGGTGGACAACAGAGGAAAAAGAATACCATGCTAAATATCTTTCCTGACTGCTTTAGTTTCCCGGACTCTCAGTTATTGTACCCTTCTATCAGTTGCAGAAAACTGACAATGCAAATGAATTTCCTTTAAAAAAAAAAAGGGTGGGGTGGGGTGGGGAGAACAATTATCTTGTGGAATGCAGTGCTTCACTGTCTTGTGTATATGCTAATTTCGCATCTATTTGCAAATTCCTTTTATTCATATTTACTTAAATATGTATGGCTCTTTAAATGCCTTTGAAAAGGTTATAGCGTGTTACTGGCTCCCTCTTTACTTGAGTTCCCTTATTAATGAGCTGCAGTAGTTCAGTCAAGGACTCATTTTCCATGGTTTCCATGAGCCACGATCAACCACGCTCCAAGAATGTTGGGGGAAAGGCTAGAGAAATAATCCACAGTTTTAACGACTTTTAAAAAATCTATACTGCTATCGTCACTTTACTTTGTTATTGTTAATCTTATTGTGCATGATTTCAAATTAAACTTTATCATAGGTATAGACAAATAGCAAAATACAGTGTCTATAGAATTCAGTATTATTTGTAGTTATGGTCCTGTTCAGGAGTTTTGGAGTGTATTTGTGAATGGGGAAATACCATAAATGCCAATTTTGACAAATGTGTACTTTATATTTATACCCAAACCATGAGATTTCTTTTAAAAACGTTATTAACTTTTAGAAAGAACACCAATACGTTTTACTTACTTATTTGTTTGTTCACTGGGAATGCATGTTTGTTTCGATGTATGTATGTGCACCATGTGTATTTCGAGTGTCTGTGGAGGCCAGAGGAGGGGTCTGATTCCATGGCCTGGAATTATAGGTGATTGCAATCTACCATGTAGGTGCTATGTGGTAACTAAATTTGGTTCCTTTTCAAGATCCTTGAGTATTTTTACCTTCTGAGCCATCTCTCCAGTCCAAAACCATTATTAACCCCAATACTAAGTGTAGATGCATCTAGAAAACATTATGTTGGAAAGATAAATTATAAGAAAGTCTGCCCCAAATTAACTAGGAAGGTCTTTGCAGAAGTATATCACTGGGGCAAAGGTCCCAGGCTTGAGGGCTAATGATGTGCCCAGCTTCATCTGACGCTTAACCCCAGCTGCCTTTCTTCTTATTCTATTTATGTTTGAAAAGTTGGTTCTTTTGCTTCTGGCTAATCCTTGAAAGAGTAACAGAGTAAAAGCTTTTGGGCCAGAACAGTTGCTTAAATGTAAGGTGGGTATTTGTGCATCTGAAGAAAAATGTCGATCAATGCAGGAGAAAAAGACAGCAGCTGAGTGAGAAAGGAGACGAGGGAGGAGCAGCCTCCTCTCTGTTTCTGTTCTCCAGTTCCACCTCTCCATGACATCAGCAAGGCTCTCATAAAACTCCTAATGTCTCTAAATGAAATGGGGGTGGTGGTTTAAAAGCTTCACAAAACAAGCAGATCAATACAGAAAACTACGAAGTGGAGTCAACTCTTCAATGGAATCATCTTAGGGATTTTCAAATTAACTGCATAATTAATCATAATAAATCAGTGTACAGGAACTTTAAAAATGTTCACCAAGGCATATGTTTGCCATCTTTGTCAAAATTAGGGCAGCAAAAGGTGCATGATTGCTGAGAAGAGTTTCAGTGGGAGGGCTGGGGGTGAGACCGGGTAAGACGAGGTGAGAAGGATTAAACTTTATCATATATTTGTATGAGACTGTCAAAGGATAAAAAATAAATTTCACAAGTTTAAACGGGATTACCGAGAAGAAGTAAAGTTTGTGGACAGTATCTACCCACAGTATCTAAATTTCCTCAGAGCCTACGTCATGTCAATAAATGAGAGTCTCCTTTAAGGATGCAAAGTCTGTAGCTGAGGACTCTGGGTCTGAATGTGGAATCATGACAGGGTTCTCCCAGTTCACAGTCTCTGGAGCTGAACCTTAGTGATGCAGCTCATACTGAGGTCTCCAGGGAAAACGTCTCCCAGGGCATTCCTCCACAGAGCCTCTGGTAGCACCACATCCTATAGCTTCTTAAATCCCTAAGCATCATGCCTCCTGGTGAGTGAGTATCATGAACACTACTGTGTGTCTCAGTAGCAAAACAGAACAGAAGGATGGATCCTAGAATCTAAACAAATGAAAATTTGGTAGCGCCACCAATACAACCATTTGAAAAGACAGGGGAAGAAAATCTGTGGCTACCTGTGCTGCATGCTGTTAACCCATACTAATGCGACCCATTCCCAAATACACAGGCAACATGGGATGGTTCTCCTTTTGAGGCCAGTGATGGAATTCATTTGGGGATCTTTGGGGGTGGGGTTGGGGAGGGGGAAGGAGGAGAGGGAGAGGGAGAGGGCTGATTTCTCTAAGAATATTTCAACAGCTTTTTTGTAGAAAATTCTTAGTGCTTGAAGTGAAAGAGAATTTGAGTGCATTAGGAGCCAGGAGAAAATCTCATAGGAGGAGCCACAGAACCGGGAGCTGAGATTCCCATCCCTGCCCGGGTCCCTATTGTCAGGGCATTTGTCAGGGACAGGTAAAGAAAGGAAGACAGCTTCCTACTAAAGCACTTTCTAGAGTTAATGACACAAGCCTGGTTTGCCTCCCTGGTTGCCACCTTCCCAGTCATCTTTCCTAGGTTCTTCTGTTCCCAGACCCTAAGGACTGCTATGCCTCCGAGCTCATATTTGTAGCTTCCAATGCATTCACTAATGACTCCTGATTATCATTGACAGGAAATTTCTAAGTATTTAATCTTATAACTTTTTCTTTTAAAAGAATAAATATTAATTTAATTATTTTAATTAAAATTAAATTATTGATTTATAAATTAATATATTATATAATACACTGTAGTAGTAAATTAAATAGTTAAATTAAATAAATAATTGATGGCTCAGCAAGTGCTTGCTGCCAAGGTCTATGCCCTGAAAGCTTGCCATTTTGGCTAGGCTGACCAATGGACTCTTAGAATCCACTTGTCTCTGTCCTCTCTGATGGGATTATAGACACTGACAGCCTTACCTACCTTCTCACTTGGGGCCTGGGGATTTGAACTCAAGTCCTCATGCTTGAAGAGCAAGTGCTCTTACCCAATGAGCCATTTTCTCAGCTCCCCCAAACGGAATTCTTGATTTCTGCCCTTAGCAATGTATGCTGCTTCTAATCTTTATCACAACAAACATTTCCACTAACCACTTGTTAAAAAGTATTCATGAGTTAAACCTGACTTCTCAATTTTCTTAAATCCTTAATTCCAACTGACAGGCTACTCCTATCCATATGCCCTGAAAAACTAGTTTACCTTCTTTAACTCCCCCCACTCTCATTTTCCCTGTCATCATCAAGCATTAAATATTATACAACAGTTATTGTCATGTGTATTTCATGTACATAGTTCACCAAAACCCTGAGAGATGGGGATTGTTGGATATGTTGTAAAGTGGGTAAAAGAGATTACAGTATCTTTTCAATGGAGCACTGGCATCATCCAGCACCTTGTCTAGGGATGGTCTAACTCTTGGAATGTCTTTAGATAGTTATTTTGTAACTCCATAGAGGTAGACATTTCCTTAAAAAGGGTTGGTGATGACACAGATGTTTCTTGTCCATAATTATGCAAATTTTTCCTGTCAGTGTTAATGGTTTTGTTTTCTGGAAAGGAACCTTTTTAGGTCCAACTCTCTATTTGGATTGATGAACTTCCTGAATAATTCATTAATAAAGAATTTTGTTTGATATATTCACATCGTGTTCACATGTGTTCCATGATATTCTTAAAAATCATATTTTCATGGTGTTTATCTTCATACCAATGTCTAGATTGAGGCAAAGAGATCACCAGGGTCACAGTGTTGGATTTACCAATGAGGTTAGACTGTCTGGCCAGTGAGCTCCAGGAATCTGACTCTCTAATGTGTGGATTGCAAACGTGAGCTTTTTAGTGTGGGTTCTGGAGAACAAATGATGCTTTTATGACAAGCACTTGATTGACCGAGCTATCCCCCTCCCCTTTTTTCTTCTTTTCTCTTCTTCTTTCTTGCCCCTTTCTTCCCTTCTTCTTTTCCTCCGTTCCTTCCTTAAGTACACAGAGTGACTTAGAGTACACTATGTTGTCACAGTCAAGACTGGCTTCAACTTGTGGTAACCTTCCTGTCTCAGCCTCCCAAGTGCTGGAGTATAGTGTGAGAGTGGTCATGCACAGCACTGTGTTTCATTTTATGATGGTCATAGCCTATCTTTCATAACTACAGGGTTTGGTTTATATTGGTGGATTTTTGGGTAACCAAGGAGCTTGAGGCAAATTTAAACTCTTTGCCAACTACACTTCTCTAAAACCTCATTGGAAAAACTGCTTTATAGAAGAAAGGATTTTAAGACAAATGCTGACATCATAATTTATACACGACTTTTTGGTCAAACATTGCCTTATCTTCCATCTACGTACTCAATAGAGAAGGCCTTGGAGCATTCTGGAACTCATCCAAGTTTACAGGGACTCATGGAGAGCCTTTATTGTTAGTTTAAATTTACTTTAAAAAAAAACCTCAGCACATACAAAGTCTTAGTGGGAGAAAGTGATACGCCATTAACTGCACATAGCAGATAGGAACAAGGCCAAGTTACTCTCCTCACAGATGACAGAGAAAGGCGTGGTGCTGCTTAGGCCACCTTCCTGTGCTTTTTTGGTGTGCAGGAATGAAGCCTGATTTGAAGGCTTGCTTTCTCTGTGGGGTCATCTGCCTATCTATATCCCAAAGGGACTAGAGATGCCATGTGGCTGACAGCTATCGGTGCATCTGTGGCTCTCAGCTTAACACCACAATGAAAATTTAAATCCACACCAACCTCTGATAAAAATCTAAAGCACTGTAAACTTAGAATACTCTGAGTGAACCACTTCTTCCAATGGAGGGGGATGCATTTATCTTGAGTTTCTGTAAAGCTTTCCTCTCATTCAACAAGTTTGGCAAAGCTTTCCAATGAAAAGTTCAGTTCATTAAAAAATGACCTTAATGGACTTAACATATATTGGTGGTGACAGGGTCCATACTTTATTTTGGCACACAAGGACCCTATTAATTTATCTTTGTCATTCTCTAGGGCTCAGCTGAGCAAGAGCTCAGAGTTAGCTTTCTGAAGGCAGCAACAGTGGTGACGGTGGAGTGGCTGATGGATACAGGACTTCTTGGATTGCAATGAAGGCCCTTACTGACCACATAAAATGGCTCTGTCTGTGCTTTTGGCTTCATTGATGATTTCGCTGTCTCTGTGCATGCTGGGAGCAATCCGCGGGGATTGTGTGTATTAACTCAGGGTAGACGGAGGCTGCTCTTCCACGAGAGCAGTTTTCAGATCCTCTTTGCTGTGTTTTACAATTTTCCATACATTTCTTTAGTTAAACAGAAGTAACTACCCTCTGTATGTTAGAACAGACTCTGGACTGAAGTAAAAGTATGGTGCCCGTGAGTCTTTAAAGGACTTCCAAAGTACAGAGGAGAGGCAGGAAGATGGTGTACCGTGGGAACCGTAACCTGAGGTTCAGGTTAAACCCTGTGGTTCCTAAATGTCTTCAGAGCAAGATATATTTATAATGGGTGATAATAATATATTTTTTAACTTTCTTGAAGGTTCTCTGGGAAGACAAATGGTTTGAGGACAGGTTTAGTTATGGCAACAGGTAATATGTTAATCCTCATAACCTGTATGCTGTAGAGACCACAATTTACAAATGAGGAAATGGAGGTTTGTAGGATTCAGTGCTTTGCTCAGTCATTGCTGAGACCCCAGATGCATCCTACACTTAAGTACTGTGCCCTGTTGGTCTGTGTGGAGAGATGGTTAGATGGTTTTTAATCCTTGGTCCAAACAGGGCTACATCCATGCTAGGGCATCTGAATACATAGTTCCACTCCTTAGCAACTCATACATGGCAGCTGGATGCGCTTGAGAATTCTTTAGGAAACCATGAATTTTTTAGTCTGGTTTCAACACACAGGTTTTCCTCATTGAGAAACAAAGGGTGACAGAAATGTGTGATCATATCTTCCTTTCCAAAGCAATAATTTTGACATTAATGCCAGATTCAAATAAAATCTATCAGAAACTTCCAACTACTGGTTCATAAGAACATTTCCTTCTAACCCTCACAGTGTATATATTAATTTAATCTATCCATTTCTATTATTTGTGTACTAAGACATATGAGCTTAATTATTCTGGTATTTTAGATCAAAGGTAGATATAATTCTAACATAGAGAGTACAGAACTGGAGTTCTAATATCAATCATACTGCACACATACCGAAAACATCAAGTAACATTGCTTTTTTTTGTTTATGATTTTTGATTTATTTATGTATGAGAGTTTCATTTGCATGCATGTATGTGTACCACATGTGTGTCTGGTGGTCACAAAGGTCAGAAAAGAGGATCAGATCCTCTGGGTATGGGGAATCAAATCTAAGTCCTCTGGAAGAGGAACAAGTGCTCTTAATTGCTGAGCCCCAATGGAAATTCTTAAATCATGTAGAACCCATTTATTTAATCTGTGGATACTCAGCCAATATTCAAATTTGAGTCATAATTTTATTGCTTCTGTGACGACAGTAGTCAGATGGTTCTTTCTTTTAAAACACTTATTGCTATTTCTTACATGTATGGGTGTTTTGTCTGCATGTACATCTGTGCACTACACGTGTGTCCCTGGTGCCCGTTGAAGCCAAAAGAGGGCCTCTGATTCCCTGGGACTGGAGTTACAGACAATTGTGAGCTGTCATGCGGGAGCTTGGGGCCTCTGGAAGAGCAGCCAGGGTTCTTAACCACTGAGCCATCTCTCCAACTCCAACCCCGAGTCTTCTTGAGAGTAAAGCACTGTTAGGTAACTTTTGAAATATCTGCATTTACCAGAAAGTCACTATGCTGAGCTGGTGGCTCATGGGTCAGTTTTAGGTCCTGCTATTGGAGGCATGAGCAGTGAGCAGGTGCTGTATGCTCTTCCAAAGTGATTGTGAAACGCATTATTAGACAATGTGCATCAGTGGTCTGCTACTCCAGGAAATATGCAGGGTAGGGATAATTTTGGTAGATGAGGATGAGGCCAGAAAGGGAGGAGCTGAAGAGAGGATAAGATATGGGAACTTAACAATGTCTGCTCAGGGTAAAACATTTGCTGACTACACACCAATTCCTGGAACTGAATGCTGGATTCATGCTTTCTCACCCCATGCTTCTAATGCTCAACCTGCTGTTGCTCCAGCATCCTTTATGTTGACTTCTACTCTATAATGTACTACTTAATTTCTTGATATTATATAACATGAGTCTTGATTTTTAACGTATGTCTATTTCTATTCATAGAGAAGATAGTCGGTGGCATGAGAGATGGCTTAGTCATTAAAGATTAAGGCTCATAATCAAAAAGACAAGAGCAGAGCCTCCTTGTTACTTTCCATGGCCTGAGCCTTATAAAAAGAACATAACTCAAGTACTTTGCGTTGAGAATATAAACAATATTGCTGTCAAGCCCTTCACTGATGTTTGATTCTCTATATATACTTTGAGGAAATATAAGAATTCATGCCACATAGCTGAGATTTCTAGCCATTTTTTTTAAAAAAGTATACCTTCTTAAGTGCTAAGAAATTTCCATTATCTAACAACTTCATAGAGTATAAATATTAACTAACTATATAGAAATATAGTCCTATACATACTGAAATGCTGTTTCCCACAAGATAAACAAGGCACATAAGGACTGTAGAATCATCATGGGGACTCTCCCTGGTCCTTCTGTTTATACCTAAATCCTGTGGGTTCTATTCACACAGCTGCATGACAAGAATTTCCCTTTGTTTCTTATGCAATCGGCCCCATGGTTAACCTGATGCCATCTGGCATCCAGATATCATTGCTGCTTTCTGACTGCTTGACTTCCTTTTTTTTCCCTTCTGGCTCATGTCAGGTTTACTTCTGATAATACATTTAAGGCCTGGTTATTACAATGAAGCTTCCAAATGGCTTGCTAACCAAAAGAATTGACTGAAAATCTACGAAGATAAAACTCAAGAATTTTATAATCCAAGATAGAGGGAGAAGTGCTACCTGATTTTACTGTATCTGGCTTTCCACCTGGTGAATGCCAGCTACTTAATGAGGGGATGCTTGATTCATATTATTATTAATATTTATATTAATATATGGGCTACATTGAAAGGTCATTGTTCACCATTGCTTGCTTTGAACTACCAAGGAAAAACTACCAGGAACCGAAACGTACATGGGAAGAACTGAGTATTAGTCCTTGCTTTTTCTCTATGTGAAATGCCTTCCTTTAGACACTTCAAAGTCTAAATGACAAAGCCAGAGTGCCTTGTGCACCTGTGTCATGCTTTTGTCTGTTGTAAATATATCTTCTTTGGGGCTGGGGATTTAGCTCAGTGGTAGAGCGCTTACCTAGGAAGCGCAAGGCCCTGGGTTCGGTCCCCAGCTCCGAAAAAAAGAACCAATATATATATATATATATATATATATATATATATCTCCTTTGACAATTCCCCTCTAGGACATTCAGCGGTGCTTTACTGCTTGAAGGAGGTTAAGGAGATCTACAGAGTTTAATTAGAGGTTTGTTTTATTTTTTTTTAATAGTGTGGATGGGAGGTTATGTATCCAAGCAAGGGCCAGTGATCAATGGTTACATCACTGAAGAAAATGTTAACAGCCACTGTTAACAGCCACCAGTCTTTCAAGGAGTAGTGGGGCTGCATAGCTCTCTCCCCTATCATGATGGAATGTTGATTGGCCCAGCCATGTTTCAGTCTCCTGAAGCCAATCACACCTATAGTGAGTTCATGGGTGCAATGGCTGTGTCCTGTCTACATACCTCAGCACCCTCCGGCTCCTATAATCTTTCTATCCCCTTGTCCTCTGTGCTCTCTGAGATTTGGAGGGGGTGATTCAGCTGCATCCTTGAGAACAAATATTTCTTCTCATTCTTCAGCTCACAACCTTGGAGACAGGTTTGTTTTACTGTTTTTATTTTCATGACTTTCTAGGATGGGTTTCATTCATGAAAACCCCCACTAGGCTTACGTTTTGGTTTGATGCTTGGACTGTATTTGCATTGCATTTCAATGGGATAGAGAGAGATACCTGGTTAAAAGATTCTTACTGGGACTGGGCAGATGCTCAGGGTGTAGAGGGCTTCCTGTTCTTCCAGAGGATCCAAGCGTGGCTCCCAGAATCCATACCAGAAGATTTTCATCAAGTGTCTTACCGGGCATGGCTTCTATCTGATGGTCTCTGAGGATACCTGCTCTCACACCACCCCGCATACTTGAAATAATTTTCTAAAACTGGACTAGGGAGAAGGCATAACAGGCAAGATCACTTTCCGCTCTACCAGAAGACCCAGGCTTGGCTCATAACACCCAAGTGGTGGTTCATAACTCTGGTTAACTCCAGGTCCAGGGAGTCTGGTTCCCTTTCTCACCTCTAAGGACAAGGGGCACATAATACACAGACATACATATAGATAAAATACTCATACATATAAGTAAGATTTGGCTCTTTGTAGCCAGGATAATTGGTTAAAATATGTCTGGGGGAAAATAGTCTACCATAGAGGCATGGATTCCCGTAAGTGGGTTCACAGTTCCATTTCTGGATATAAAGATATGCGTTTGCCACAGTCCCTCTGCCTAAGATAGATCTTCCACGGTTTAGGAAAAACCCCTGATATCTCAAGAATGTTTATGTTTTGCTTCTGAAGGTGGAAGTGGTACATAGTAGGCCAGGTCTCTATCAGTGAGCTGCAAACTCTAGCCCTCTGGGAGATAGAATTGCGTTCACATAGTCCATGCAACGTTTAGGTTAGAAGATCCACGATGTGAGAACATTCTTGTGTTCAATATTTTACTTCTTTCTTGGCAATTCAGTTATTGGTCTTTTATCATCGATTTTCTCTAAACATAGAGATACTCACTTCCAACATACTTCTGGCTGGTGCTAAGCAACTTTCCCTTACATTTCGGGGCTATTGAGAGTATCTAACACTAAGTAAGGACATTTCATATGCTAAAGGATTAAGTGCAGTGATTTCCCTGTATTTATTTAACGAGACAGGCTGTTGATAATATTTTCTCTTTCCATATGGGAACGCTGGTGACATTTGCTGCTTTGCTTCTCCCGAGCCTGCTGGAGCTGGTGCAGAAGATAACAGCTCTGGCTCTCTGTTCCCTCTAGCCCCAGAGCAGCCGTTCAGAACTGACAGCCACAGCTTCTACACATTACCGTTTAATTTAACCAATGTGACTCTCTTCGGTGGGGGGAAGAAATGGTTTGCTGACAGTACATCATTTTTTTTTTCATTGCGCTTCGGAGAGTAATTATGGTTGTTACGCATATTTGGAAGCTTGTCTATGTGTTTTCTTTTTTAAAGAAGAAATTAAGACCATGCAGAATTATGTTTTTAAAATTCAAAATCAATTAAAAAATGTGACACTTAAGACCTTTCTGAGGGCTCAGCACATTAAACATGTAAAATGTATTAAAATATGAAAAACATACAGCTTTCATTACCTAATTCTACAGCTGTCATTTATTTCATTTTCGTATTAATGTAATTGTTGTCCTGAACATAACTGTATACATTTCCTTTGCATTAAATTGGCACTCCAATTATAATCTACTTCAATTCAGATTAATCACACCAAGATGGCAATTCCATTACATGAAGGGTGAAATTTAATGGCTTAATTTTATATGGCTATAATTTCAATGGCCGAAAGTGTGTTTAGCTGCTTTAGGGGTTTTATTAAAATTAAGCATAATGCACCTTAATTGGAACATTCATGGAAAATACATATCATAAAATATGCACGATCATGGTCTATGAAATGCTTCTGCATAAGCATTTAATTCCACTTTCAGGTTTCACTGGAGCAGTATCGACTAATCAGAAAGAAGTATAATTATGGATGCAATATGCTTTTATTTAGTTTCAACTTTGTTCCATTATTTGACATTAGTCACAATGCAGTGTTCCAGACAGATATGCCTTACACCAGATGGCAGAACCTAGTGTGTAAGGAGAGCAGATTATTTATATAAAAAATACACGGTTGGTTGGAAACATGTTTAACCATAGAGTACACATGAGGATTAACCAGGGCTGGTGACGTGGCACTTTCCTATGTCTCAGATAGAGCCTTAGTAGATGCAGAGTTAATGACCCTGACATCTTCCTCAGCAATGAGATCTGCCAAACTAGGTCCTGCCTGGGGAATTACAGCCTGGCAGGAGAAGGACAGGAATGTCTTCATCTATTTGGTTAGCGTTGTGACCATCAGCCACCGTCTCTCTCCCACAGTTCTCCCACCTTCTGTTACTTTATTATTTTTTTTACTGTAGTAACTTTAAGGTAAACAAGTACTTTATGTTTAACTTAATTGTTCTCTTAAGTAAAAAACAGTATCCAATTATGTACTTTTTTTTAGTTTTTATTTTTTTTGACTTCTGGAAAATCAAGTACTGTGGTATAATTAATTTGCAAGTGACCATTGAATTCCTGAGATTTCTTGAAACTCAGGAGCACAATTTTACATCTTAGAAAATCTTATCAGCTTTAGATTCAAGCAGGATAATTTGGAGAAAACTGTGTTTGAATATCTTCATTTATACCACTAGTAAAATTTACACTTTGACTTGAATTTGAAAAGTCTATGATGTGCTGTATGCTCTCCCGAAAATTCTGAAGACTGGGTCACATGTCTTATACATCCATATGTGTCCTAGTATCTACATTAAAGTAACTGAGAAAGGCTTTGAGCTGTGGAATGACTTTGCCATGTATGGAATGGATCAGTAAAGTATTCTTCCTTGTGCAGAAACAGTACAGAAAATGTGCCTGTCAGTGTTCTCTGGTGGAATCAGTGTATACGGATCCACCATTCAATCTGTTTTCTCTTTCTCTTCTGTGTTACTTTTCTGAAGTCTGGTCAATCTGTACCTATTGGTTAAGATTTCATGGTGTACAAACAGAACCCATAGGGGACCCTAAGTAACTGGGGAAGAACCACAATCTTTCCAATGACGAGGTAAAGCTATTACATGCCTTTTACCTTTACATATATTTTATTTCCTCCTAACATTTTGTGAATAGCTGTACTATAAAGTTCAGGGATAAGGAGAGTGGAATACTGCCCACACTTTCATATCAAATCAATCTGTCTGTCTTTCCTTCCTTCCATCCATTCACATATCATCCACGTATCCATCCATCCATGCATCCATGCATCCATGCATCCATCCATGCATCCATCCATCCATCCATCCATCCATACATACATACATACATACATAATTGTACTGGGGATTAAACCCAGAGCCTTGCATATACCAGGCAAGCAAGTGCTCTACCACTGAGACACATCTCCAGCCCATCCAACCTCTTGTTATATCATCAGTCTGGGATTTTTCACCTCTGGCTCCTTGCCAAAGGTAAAGAATTTAAAGAAGCACCTCATTTGTATCTCCCTGTCAGGCAAAACTGAAACACACTTCTATTCCTACGAGAATGTGAGAAACTTGTAAATCTCATTTGGATGCAATTGGATGCAATCAACATTTTGACGAACATTTGGCAACAGATCCATCTCTCATTGAGAATCCCAGAGGGCTCACGTCCCTTTGGGACATAGATTAGAATCCAAAAAGCCACAACAGTGAAACCCCACTAATTCCATTCAGGGGATTCCCCATACTGAACTTACGAAGGCTCTTCAGACACGGCAGCTCCTTCTTCTAGCTCCTGGGCTTGCTTGAACCATGGCAGTTTGGCCTCTATTGGAAGTTTCTCTGAGAAAAAGTACAGTGGGAAGGGAAGAGATTAGAAAGTACCTGAGGGTTCAGGGCAGTTCTTCATTCTCAGTACTTTCTAGTTTTGCTACATATGTAAAAGTCGTGCTAATAACTGCCAATGATTACTGTTGGGGCAAGTAGTTATTTCTGAGGATGGCTGTATCAAGAAGACTTGCCAGTGGATTTAAAGATTTCCTAACACTAGTGTCTATGCATATGCTTCTCTCCTCTATGTTGAACTGCAAAGTCCCCTTTTCTGTGAATGTCCCTGTTTGAAGCACTGACAACTACACAGAGAATCAACAAAGCTCCTTTGACACCTTTTAAACATAAAACACAATAGATGATAGTGTGGTGTGTTATAATTGTTTTGCCTTGTAGCTAAATGTTGCATTATATCAAAATCAAACAAACTACCATGTTGAAATTTGTAAACCATCATTTTAAAGTTCTGACTTATTCAATATTACTCCTAAGGTTCAGTAGCAATGGAAGTTTATACAACTGAAGGTCCATAAACTGTGATTTGATGTGTTGTACCTATTCATCTAGCTTTGGGCAAATGACTCAAACAAGCTTCTTAAGTGCTTCCTGGGGAAAATGTGGAGGAGCAAAAGAACTAGCGAGGTTCTAACTGTTCTTATAGAACTAACTGCCAAGATTCTCATCTTTGACATATTTATTAAGGTCATTTCTGGGCATGTTTGCCTTTATAGTATGAGCCAGCGAAGCTCCGTCACCATTTTATAACGTATAATTGCAAAGATGAAAGAAATATGTCCACATATGCATGCACCATGGACTAATGTGGTATTTTAACAATGCTTAGAGAGTCAGGATCACCACTTAGCTGTGAAAAATCCAGACTTCATTCTTGATTGTTAACTGTAGACTGAATTTTCTTCCCTCTAAAGCTGTTTGGTAAAGATAGAGCTAATAGGTCATAGGCTATTTCTAGTTGGGTTTTCACTACCTGTCTTCTATTTGCAGCCATCACCTAGAAGTATATTAAGAAATGCATGCATGATTGGCTCACAGGTGTGGGACACCTGCACATGCAGCATTCTATAACTCCACCATTCACCCTAGTGACAGGACAGCCAGTGGCCAGCTTGGCACCAACAGTAGGCTTGTAATACTCTGCTACTGTCTTGCACCCATGAGTGCCTGTGGCCATCTCATGTGATATTTGAAAACATTAATGAAAGTCCACTTAAATCTGGAGAAAACCTTACATGTGGCAGGGAGCAGGTTAAGAACCCTATTATACAATAGCTCTTGTAACCCTTTCATGGTCTTCACATACATTCTAGTATTTTCCACATCTTACAGATGAGTAAACTTAGACTTAGATATTATTAAGAATAATTAGGATTTCTGATATTTCCTTTTGTTTTCCTTTTAGATTAGATTATTAAAAGCTCACGATGCTACTCATTCCAATGATGAGTAAATCGTAGAGCTACTGCATGGCTGATTTTCCTAGAAATGTAATGTCTCAAAGAAGTGATACGAAGAAAGAAATGACTACTGTGCTTGGCATTCAAGGATATAAGAACACATCGTAGAGAATTCCGAACATCCAAATGGTTTGTGATTCTGAGTTTTCCTGTTTCATTGGCACACTAACACACTAACACAGAAATCAGATCAATATTCACACTTATCTGAACGGCCCAGTATAAGTATAATGCCTCTTGCTTAAGGGGATTTTTTTCTAAAGATTTTAAAAATGGAATCATTTTCGACATCTATTAAATTCAAATAAATGTCACAGTTCTATTTTCATTACACTTCTGCAATGCAGTCTCATTACATTTTCAATACAGAAAGCAGGTTTTTGCTTCCTCTGTTTGAGGTCTGTGACTTCCCACCATATGTCAGGCTCAGTAAAGTAGAAACATTTGGATTCCTTGTCTTTAATAGCAAGAAATGTGGATAGCAAATTACACACATATATGTACATATATATATATATTATACACACACACACTTGAGTGTATATTTGAAAACATATGAATAATATATATGAATGAAATAATGAAAAACATTATTTTACATAAAAAATAAAAATATTGTAAAATAAAACAAAAACCATTTGAAAATATGAAAAGAAATAATCAAGTCTTCTTAATATAGTCTAAGTTATAAAGTTTCTTAGAACTTTTGAGATATTTTAAAATAATCCAAGAAAACTTGAGTTTCCTGACTATCCATTGTCACTGAGGAAGGGTGAAGGTCCCCTGTCCCGTTACCTCTGGGCTTGTAGCAGGGTGTGGGAATGATGCATTCTTCTTTTATGTGGGGCTTTGTTTTCACACTGCAGCCTCCTGTGTGCATTCCACGGTGGTCAATGCAGAGCACCACACGGTATCTGAGGCCCTGGCCACAGGTTACTGTGCACTGGGAAGAGATGGTGAGAGAGAGAGAGAGAGAGAGAGAGAGAGAGAGAGAGAGAGAGAGAGAGAGAGAGACTCATAGGCAAAGCCTGATTTATATATTTAACTCTCCACCTAAGACTTTTATATTTCTTAAAAAGTAAAAGTTCATACATACATTTCATATATATGAATATAAAAAAATATATATATATTCATCTCTATCTATCTCTATCATCTATATCTCTATTTGAGTTTCTCTGGTGGATTTAAACCACTTCTTACCAGTTATTAGATCTTTGTTCTTTTTGGGTTTCAGAGGTAGAGTCAGTTGAAAATTAACTCATTCCTTTAGATCTTTTAGGATATGATTAACTAGTGATTAGTTAGTTGGACTGTGTGTAAAGACTCAAATACACTACCACAAAGGAGACATAAAGCTATAGTATGCTCAAGTTCAATTACTCATACAACTTTATTCAGTTACTTTGTGCCTATCTGTCCAAACTATGAGAAACAATTACTCCTACAAGGATATTTAGAGATGTTAAAAAACCACCACAGACTGCTTTATAATACAGGATTGAAAATGCAACTAATTATATTGAAATGGGGGGGGGGTCAAAGGAGCCCAGTCAATGGGCAGAGGGAGAGAGAATTTGGGGGAATTCTACCAGCCTGGGGCAGGTCTGATGTAGGCAATGCCAGGCTCCTGAATCTGTCCTCACAGTCACTGGGCAGGGTGTGGTCATGTTTGTTACTGATTCTGTGGGTAAGGACACAGTGCTTTGCTTCCACATCTTTTTATCTCTTTCTCCGTTTTTTTTTTTTTTTTAACTATGTGAGCAGGAAACCAGAATAGCCCTCTCTCTCTCTCTCTCTCTCTCTCTCTCTCTCTCTCTCTCTCTCTCTCTCTCTCTGTGTGTGAACAACACTGGGGACTGAACCTGAACCTGGGGCCTTAGACACACTAGGCCTGCACTCTACTACTGAGTCATATCGTCTTACCACTTTTTAAAAGTCTGCTTTTGATTTTGACATAAGAGTTTACCTACACAGCCCAAGCAGACCTTGAACTTGTAATCTTCTTGAGTAACTCTCTTACAGCACTGGAGTTACAGGCTTGAGGCACATGCCCAGCTAAGAATAATCTTTTCAGCTTAATTGTAGCAATGATGAAAACTAATGAAGGTAGCAATTTTGGTTTCAATAATTGTACTTCCTATCCACTTTTAACTATTGTGCTGTTTTCACTTCATACTTTTTCTTTTCAGGGAATGTGTACATAGTTGCACTCTTTTGTTTTTACTATTCCCACCCATTTTACATAAGACAAAGTATAATAAAAAAATGCAGTCAACTGAGCTATCTTGTAGAGGCACCTCTCACAGATTAAGGGTCATTCGACATCCCTAACTCTTAGAAGGGATTTGTTTCCCAAAAGGGAAGAGCAGAAGCCAGGCTAAAGTAACTTAAAGGAAGAGTAACAAATATTTGGTCATGTGGGATTGGGTCATTCCTCCTCCAGGAACTAAGAGGACAGGTTTTGAGACACCTCAGGTACAGAAGGCTGGTACTGTACAGGGTGATTGGTGGCTCACAAGGCCGAGAGGTAAGAGTGCACTTACTCTCCTAAGAAACAAAGAAAGAGGGCGCAGTTACCGGAGACCACTCCTGTGCCAGCCATTTAGGGCAGTCAAAAATGTTGCAGGGCTGCACGACTGGCATCTTTGGGGTGTACATGCATTTCCACTCTTCCACTGAAGTGACATGCCCCTGGATGTCCTCCTCCACACAGGAAACTGCCCGGCTCTGGATGCCCCCCCCACAGGAGGAGGAGCATGCGGTCCACGGGGTGGCCTCCCACCTACAGAAAGCAAGGGGAGTCATCAGGGTGGACATGCAAATTGCCAAACCTCCTTAGTGACCTGTCACACCAACCCCATGCCCTGGGTCGATCACGGGTTCTCCAGAGAATCAAAACTCTCTATTGGCTGAAATTTCATTAAGAGGGAAAGCTTCGACCTTGGCAAGAATGTTTCATAAACCTCGAATCTCTGCACAGTCTGGGGAGCAACCCACAGGATGTCTGGACTATCTATAACCTATCAACAATGGGGGTTCAATCTGCAGTCCTCTTTCTGTGGTTTCTGTGTACATGTATACTATGTATATATAACGTACATACATACATGTGAATGTACTTATGTATGTGTTAAAGTGTAATTGTTTTGAACTAAATCTCATCAAGTATTTCTGTGAAGACTAAAACAGAAAATAAGGAACTAATATCACTTCTGGATTTTTTTTTTTAAATAGTAAAAACTCATACGCAATCTCCCTACACAAAAAGCTTCTTCTCCCTCTTTTCTGAAACTGTCAGCTCCGGGATTCCACACACTCGGCACAAGCTAGTTACTCAGACTGTGCATCTGTAAGCTGAGTGTCAATAACTGTGTAATTGCTTAGCTGGTGACAGACCTACAGATGTCCCCCAGCGTGGAATGCCTTGACTTGTAAATAAGCTTGGTTTCTGTTGAAAAGCTCATGGCAATTGCACAGAGATATACTGCTAAGGCAGGAAAAAACAAGATTGCCAATGACACTATCTATCTATCTATCTATCTATCTATCTATCTATCTATCTATCTATCTATCTATCTATCATCTATCTGTCTATCATCTATCTATCTATCTATCTGTCTATCATCTATCTATCATCTATTTGTCTATCATCTATCTATCTATCTATCTATCTATCTATCTATCTATCTATCTATCTATCTATCTGTCTATCATCTATCTTCCTTCCTTCCTTCCTTCCTTCCTTCCTTCCTTCCTTCCTTCCTCTCTTTCAGTTTTGTAGCAATTGGGACTAGATTTAGACACACGGAACTCCTGTTCACAGCATCATGGGGTGGGCTGTGTGAGCTCTGCTTGTTTCTTACATGGACTTCGATAGTTAGAATTGCTAGGCCAGCTTAAGAGATCTTAAAGAATGACAAGAGATCTAATTTTAATGAAAGAGAACCCAAACAGCCCTGAGTTGACACAATTTATTAACTACATGTTAAAGTATCACACAGGCAGCAGGCAGCCTGTGGAGACTGTAATTACTCTGTAAGTAAGTTGCACGTATGTCGTGGACTTGATTTCTCTTCTGAAGGAGCTGGTATAATAACATGCTCCCATGTTAGAGGCATTTACGCTACATTCTGTCTGCACTGCTCAGGCTTAGGTGTGCATCTTTGTCTCCACTGCCGACAGCCAGCGATGCTGCCAGATTCAGAATTTCCTCCCAGAACACACACTAAATGTTACTCTGGGGGAAGCTGAGGCTCTCCGACCCTTAAGAGACTGAATAAAAGTTATGTCAAGGGAATGATGAGCCTTTGCAGAGCTCTCCTTGCAAAAGGATCAGGCAGCTCTATTCTTCAGGTAAATCTCTGCATGACTTCCTGTCAGAGGTGGAGAACAGGCCTCTGTCAGAGTGAAGATGGGCCCGATACATAACTATATACTCATGCTACATTTAATCTGACAGGGAAAAGGCAATATTTTGATGGCTATTTAATCACCTAGATGGTTGGAATTCTATACGGGAAAGCTTTTTCTAACTGGCACTCTAAGACCTTGAAGTTGTGTCTCCTATGAAAGGGAGAGTGATTAATTTCTGTCTCAACACTTGCCTCGACCGTGAGGCTTCCCTAATGAGCGTCTGTGCTCTTTTTCCTGTCACTGATCACAGAGAGACATGAGGATAGCACGAGTTTGCAGATTCATAGCATGGCTTGAGCTTATGTGAATAGTATCATGTGATACCTCATGTCACAAAGGGGCTGTGGGGAGTTTTAAAGCACAGTGTATTTAGGTATGTTAAATCTAGCAAGAGAAATGGCATTCTTTTGTCAAGAGATATTAAAACAGGGACCAGGATGAATATTATGAATAAAGAAAGATAAATCCAAGAATCTTGTCTTAAAAGACCATTAAATAAATTGGCATGCCATATAATTATGCATACATGGATTTTAATTACCTTAAATCCACACTAGTTTAAGAGTTTTTCAGAATTAAAAAGATATGAGTTCGTTGTCAGTCAAGATTAAGTTCATCATGATACATTGTTACATGGAGCTTTATGCTAAGTCTTAAAGGCAGAGGACAAGAAAGAACAACATAGAATGTATTAATTGGGTACCTTATCTATACTGGTCTGGAATCTATTTGAATGTTTTAAATAGTGGGGCTTTCTACCTCAACTGTCAAGGTGTTGCTATTTGAGAACTATGTGAACTTTGGTTCTGTTGAATGAGAACCTACTTATAGAAATAACGGCCATTTACTAGAAATTTGCTAGTGAAGTCGACTTTGTATCTTCAGAACTACTGGAAAACAGATGTCTGAGGGGCAACAAACACAGCCTGTTTGCTAACTGTCTTGTCCTTTTCTGCAGAAATGCACAAACACATTAAATAAATACACAGGACATGGTGCAACAAAACAAAACAAAACAAAACAAAACAAAAAAACCCAGCAAGTGGGACTGTGAACATTTGAGGCAGACACTCAAGGGAAGTTTTATGCTGTAAGAAGTCAAGACTCATATGAAAGGTTTACTTGCACAAGGGGTTAAAAGAAAAAAATCGTAGAATATGACAGGAATCTAGAATTTCCTGAGAGGAGAAACATAAACTCAGTGTTCTTCACATCAACACCAAACTTTGCCATTGTTTTAAAATACATGGCTTTCCTCCATACAAACAAGGCACACACCGATGGAATATTGATTCTACAGACAAACAGAAATCAAGGAAAATCTTGGCTCAATTATATCTATCTTTTGATTTCTTTCTGTCCATTGTGGAGGGGAAGACTTCTGGAAAAGAGGTCACTCATTGTCCTTATCAGTACAGTTACAGCATAGTGGGAGTCAGGAAGCAGTGAGGTAGCCATTTAGTGACACATTTTGTACTGATGATATCTAGTGTCAATCAGTCTCCCTTTGCACACGGCTCCGAGACCAGTGACCAGACAGGCTCCTGTCAGTCACTCGAAAATATTCATTGGACACTGGACAACATTTAAATACCTGCATATGCATCTGTACATGCATATTTGTGTGAACATGCATGGTTACTTCTCTAGGTGGTGGGTGTGTTTGCTGAGCTAGGACTAAGAGACTGAGGTCTCACTGGAGAGTGGAATTAGCATCCAATTAGATTCTAATACATCAGGAACTCAGAGACTATCAGTTACATTTGCTGAATTTTGCTGTTCAAAACACAGTTATTTTTCCTGCATGTTTTAGTTTAGGATTTAGCAAACTGATGTAAATTATGTTAACTGTTCCTGGTGTCATAGAAACCCAGGACTCTAAGCAGCAGCTGATTCCCTGGGTGCCAAATTAGTAAAGAAAATAGCAAAGCCATTTAAAACTAATTCCAATTTCTGTTACCTGCAGAGCTATTTCCGATATGGCAAGCAATACGAATGACAATTATTTCTTAGCTTTTCTCAGCAACTCCAGTTTTCTCACAAATGTAAAGATAGAAATGTCCTTCTGAAGTATCTGAATACCCTTTTTTCCCTAATCTTTAAAATTATACTTTAACAAAACGATGTAGCAATTGACCTTTATGTGTTTAAAAACTTTACTTTGTAAAATGTTCTGAGCAATAAGGCTATGAAATATCCTTTTATTATAATTCGTCCAAAATAAAGAAGGGCACATGAAGCCCCTATTAGAATAGCCACGTATCTGGAATTTTATACTCCTCGTGTTGTGATTACACTTCAGGCAGTGTTTGTTTAAGTTAGCAATGGCTTTATAATGACCAGGCTTCTACCAAGAGGAGCCAGAGCGGGAGTTAAAGAGGGAGTGAAGGGAAGACACAGCAGAAGCAGACATATTGCAGCTAATTAGACTGAGTTACTGTGCCCACTCCAATGAAATATCATTCTATGATAATGGTTTCTGAATGACAAGCTTACAGTCTGAGCAGGCCAGCATTATTCAAGAGGAGCGCTCAGAATGGATTTGCAAAGTCTACCATCTTCTATCTTACTCATAGAAAAACACAGAATCTATGGCTCTACATTTTCACATATACACACTGAAGCATCAGAAGACTGATCTGCTAATTCTAACATCAGGATGATTGATTTACGTACCGAGGAAGGGGATGGTAGAGGTCATAAGGCATGATCTGCTTGTATCCGTCACTGTTAGGAACAATAATGCCAACCCTCTGAGTAGAAGGTACACACAATAAAATAAACACTAAATGATTACATCATATACATTTCTATACAATTGCAAAACAACATACATAAATCATGTCTGGAAACAACGCTGAAACAGTTCGATATTTATGCTAGCAGTAGGCTAGGGGAAGGTCTTTGAAGACACTATTTTCTATAATTAGTCCTCTGATCCAAGCAGGAAATATGACTAGAAAGGGAGATGGTGAGAAACTTTGGCACCTCACCATTAGCTATGGCACAATAAGCTCATAAATGTTCTTTAATCCCCCAAATTATCCATCCTATGAGGTCATTATTATTATCATCATTATAAATGTTACTTCCAGATGCCCATGGAGCAATTACAGTTACTGTCTCACTTTTGATGAAAGAGAAAGCTATGTAAGCAGGAGGTTATGAACCACAGAACTGACAAGACTATAACATAACATCAGCAAATAGGCTTCTACTTCTGGCAGATCTAAAGGTTTACTAATACCTGGAAAGTAGCCACTTGGATGTTTCATAAAGGGGAGGGAGGAACTACCAAATGTTATAAGCAATACTTAGCGGGAGCAAACTCCCTACCAAAACGAAGTAACGAAACTGTTTACAAACATGAAAGTGGTTTTGTCTATAAAATGTTATACAGTGTTAATGGCTTTTCATGATGCTTATAACTGTTGCGGCTACCATTAATACACTGGGAAACCTGTGTGGTTCGGAGACAGAGTAATGGCTAAAGAGCTACAAGAAAGGACACATTATATGCTGTGTGGCTGAAGAATGCACAAGAAAAGACAGCTCGGGCAATGCTGAAGGTCTTCAGGTCTCCTACTATGTTTCCAAATTTCTTGATTTCAATACCTCCCATTGGTAAGACTGGCTTCTTGCTGAAGACTACAACCCCTGATGGTGAAACATGTCTTATTACTTAGGCTATTGAAGAAGAGGGCAAGGGCAGCCGAGTCTCCATCAAGAGTGGAATAGGAAGAGTGCTCAGTGCAGATGAAGAAACACGGAAGGGCACAAACAAAAGATGGCTTATTTCCATGTGACAAGTGCTAGGGAGCCCCTCTCTTGAACATCAAGGAGATCTGTACATTCTGGTTGTATTTCTGGGATGCATGTGTATATATTTACACATCTACATAATCGTTAACATATATTCAGTATGTTTATACTTAAATCTAAATAAATAGATTTTCACTTTGACCCCTTCACTTGACATGGGATGGTATTATACCCTTAGGGAAATGGCTAGCACATCTAAGCTTTTGAGTAGAAAGATTGAGCTGGGCTTAGTACGGATCAGATAGCAAAAGCAGAACAAAACAAAACACTGACTGAAATTCATGAAAAGGAAGAAAGAAAGAGAGGACTGACTGGGAGGCCTTAAAACCCCAAGTAAAATAGAAGGAGATGCATGGGAGTATTTAGATGTGTTTCAGAGAAAAGAGAGACAAGGCTGTAAAGACAGATTCCCTAGGATGAAGTGTTTATTTGCTTATTTATTCCACAGAGGGGCATTTTCTGTGTTTATTTGACTTTTTGAATTCATTTTTCTGATAAAATTTTCATGCTATGTAAATGAGTGAGCACATCTGTGTGCCTTTGCCTCACGGTGCTCGTGAGAGTGATGCTGCCATGGGAATGCTCAGAATTGCATGAATCCTTAACACACCAAGGAAATGATTATCATACTAATGTTGCTTGGTTCTGGCTTTTGGAGTTCAATATCCCATTCTTTTCTACCTCTGATAAAAGCTTGTTCCTGTTTTTTTTCCTTTTTGTTAGGAACTATCCCTTTTAAAAAAATTTTTTTACATCTAATAATCAAGAGAACTTTTTCTTTTAAAATGACAATATTTTAAAGAATGTCAAGGTCTCAAAATTCTTTTAAAGCTTTGGACATATACTACCATTTAATAGAAGCAAATTAGGCTATAAATCAAATAGTCTGAAGTTAGGTTTTACCTAACCCTTGTATCTATTCATTTCTATATAAATTTCTAAATGCAGAAAGGCATACCACTGCCTTGTCCGCTTGGAAAAATTTATGGCTATAATTTGTCGTCTTCAATAAGAGAAAGAGCTGTTGCAGGTCTCTGTCAACTGATTTATCAGCTGATGATATTTGAAATGGAGACAGTAATATTGAACAAGATGAGTTGAACTGAAGAGAGGGGATACGTGTGGGAGCACAGAGACGCCAGGATGTTGGGCTCTGCTTTGGGCTGATTTAGGAGTCATGTTTGTGTTTTAACAAGACGCTTTAAACCTGGCTCCAGCAAAACTATAGGTCTGTTTGCCTTTCTGTGGCATGGGTCATGGTGAAGACTCGAAATGACTCCATGGCACCTGTGAAAACAGAACGATAGCCAAACAATGGCGCTCTGTCCAGCCTCCAAATGCATCTTTCTGAGCCTTGGCTCTGCTCCCTCCCGGAGCTCTGGCCACAGCCCTGATTTTTGCCTGCACTGTGATGGAGGGGAAGGCAACCTTGCCTAAGATGCTCAGCTCATTGCTCACCTTGAAGACACATTGCATTTGTTCTCAGATAAAGTGAACATCATGAAGGGTGGTAGAAAGGCAAACTACTAAGGGATCTGACGACACTCTTGCCAGGTTAGAGTCTAGGTGTGTGTGCGCTTGTGTACTGACATTTACACATGCCCCCGAATATGTGAATAGGAGGGAGGGAAGTGAGCGTGATCTACAAAATCATAACAAAGGAAAAATGGAAGCGCAAACTACTGATTCTCCAGAGCTCCAATAACCCCGACCACTTGTGTATTTTCACAGCGGCAGTGACACTACTCCATCTAAAACTAACTGTAAGGGGTGTTGAGAGCAGAGGCCAGGGACAATAAAGTGAAACTCACTTCCCACCTAATTTAACCAAAACATACGATTTACTCAACTGTCTGATGAAGTTCTTATAATGAAATATTACACAGAATATAAGATATAAAACACTCTGAGCTATTTTAATAATATACCTGAAAAATAAGTATAAAATACAATATATTATTAATCTCACATTAGAAAATTGATATGCTCACATTTCATCGATAATATAATTTTCAGCTCCCAGGTATGCACATGGACACATATAAGGACACTTGTGTCTATACAGATATATGTATGTAGACTCTTGCATGTATAGTAGGGAAATACCTTAAATCCTGGTGGGGTCCTGGGGGTTGGATTTTTTTCTTGCTGTAAAATAAAATCTTCCTGTTTTGCAAGTTCTAAAATAACACATTGCCTCCCACATGCTCAACAATTAGAGTACTGAAATGCGGTAAAATTTAAATTAAAAAAAAGTATAAGATGAGGGGGAGCATTTGGAATTAAGTTAAATGAAGTTATCGCCTCCAATTCCATTCGTTGCCTAAATATCATTAGTCTTTGTGCAGGAATGATCTAAGTTGCAACTTCTGGACAATAGCCATGACCTTAAAAGCCAAGCCTGAATCAGGGTCACTCTACGCAGTGTGGAATTCATGTATTGCGATAGGTCTCTCTTGACAAGAACAATCCAAATGTAATTCACTCTGTGGAGGTGAGCCATGGGGGTGCATCTCAGGGAATGTCTCGGGACCTCTTGCCTCTTCTCATTGCACATCCTCTTTCTGGCTGCTGACGCTTGCATGGTCCGCTCTTTGAGAGCAGTGAGTCCCACATAAGCCAGCATCTTCTCTTGCAAGCTGCTTCTCTTGTGACTGCTGTCCCTGATCAAAGCACTGCCGTTCACTCACCCAGCCACCTTTTGGCTTCTTCTCTTTGCCACGCCCTTTATGGCTACCTTATAGTAAAACAGTGCTGCTGGCCTGCTTGTATAACTTGGCATCTTTCCACTCCCTGAAGTAACTATGGAAGCTTCAGGGAAATTTCTTTATTTTCTCTCTCATGTATGTTTCAGGCATCGTATTGCTTTGTAATTGTGGAACTCAACACATCTTGGGCAGATTTGGGTCCCAAAGTTTAGCTTACTCTTCTTCACCTTCCCCATGGTACCAAACATTAAGCCTCAATGACTAGGAAATGACAGTGTTTTGTTTTATTTTGTTTTGTTTCCCCCGAGAATGAAGTTAGAGGTGCTACAGCATTCTGACTATGAGGTTCCATCCTTTCTAGATGATTTCCAGGCAGTAATCGAAGTCACCTTCTTCCTAAACAACACTGCAGAGATTTAAGGAAATGTACAACAAGGCTCAAGCATTTGGCTTTCCCTTGAGAGGCAGAGCACAGAGGACCAGGGTCCAGGGAAGGAAGGACCACACGCGGAGCTGTGAGGTTGACCGTCAGGGTTCTTCTTGCTTCATCCTTTCTGTGTATACAACCTTGAGTGCTGGGCATCTGAACCTTTGCTTCTGTCTTATGAAAATACTAGTGGTGGACAAGTCCTGGACTTTAAGATAAAGGGAGAAGGCAAGAAACCCGTTCTGAAGACTTTATATTAGCTTTTCCTGGCTGATGTCTGCTAGTTCCAAGCTTGATAACCACTAAGATGATATAAATTCTTCCTCCTCGACCTCCCATCAACATTCTGAAACAATAAGTGCCCTTAACATAAAGTCAAATTGGAACCAACTGAGAAAATGTCTTACCTAGTAGCCCTGATTTCCTTTAAAACTGCACTAATGCCAAATTACTGTGTAATCTGTATCAATTAATGATATTTGGGTTGCAAGGGGGCCAGAGTCAAAAATCCTGATTCAGTGGCATGATGTGCAATTTTTTCTCAGACAAAAATCCATTTTCTACTATAAAACTAACCACTGAAGAGTTTTAACATCTTAGATTAGATGATAGAAACTATGCAACTTTTATTTCTGGCATTTTCTTTTTTGACATTAATTTTTTGGCCATTTCTGTACTACTTTTAAGAAAGTAGGACTATCATTTTATTAAAATTTATTTTCCTCTTCTGTTGTGTACTCCAGAAAATGACTTTAGTGGACATCAATACATGGATGATGCTTGTTTCATCTGGGTTTCTGCTCACTTTGTCAAACATCCAAACTTGTATTGAAATGGTTCTAAGTTGCATGGAAGCAGACCTCCCAGGCTGCTGAAGGCAACATGCAGGACAGGGCTACTGGGGTGTTGATGGTATCAGGGCTGTGTTTCTGTAGGGTGAGAGACACTGTGGAGCTGGAAGTATTTAGATCCATGGCCAGCTTGCTTTGAGAGAGCTTTACTTGAGATTGCTGCCTATCCTTTCTGGTCTGTTAACTCTGCAGGGAATATAAACCTAAACTGATGTGATGGATACAGAAGCAGCTTAGAAAACTTGTAATGGAGACTTTGGTCAATTCAGTTGTTTGAGTCTCCATTTACTGACAATCGCTGTGATTTGTTGAGCACTTAGCATCTTCCTAGGAGGTTTCCACGTTTACGTCACAGAATCCTCATAGTACCTGGCAGAAATGTTATTTTACAGATGGGAAACTAAAGATGTTAAGTAATGAAATGTCTTACACAGTTACGACTACGTAAGTTAAAATGAGGATGATGGAATTGCCTTTCCTAGTAACTCATGAGGTAATTAAAGGAATTATGCAAATAATTGCATGTTTTAAAAGCCTGAAAGGTGATGTATGTGGTAAGCTTACTGTGTGTATGAACTGGCTTGATAGCAGAAATGAATTGTTTGATAATTAAGTTATAGGATAGTCAGTTATTTCGCTGTCGGGTAATGAGTGGTGTGTCTGCAGGTGTTGGTTCTATAATTTTCAGGATTGCTCACCCGTTCTGAAATGAAACACAACTCTACTTTGCTATCCCATATAAATCCACAAAAGGAGACCTGAGATTTTATTAATTTTTACCACTTATATAAATGATGTTGGTTCAATTGAGGTGTTACCTTTCTAAATCATGTGTTCCAATAAAATGGTGTACTTTAAGATGTACATGATTTAGGACACTAACACTTTCTTTTTGCTTGTTCACTAACTCAACCATTTTCTAGTCCTTAAATATAATTTTCCTTTTAGGAATCATAAGCGGCACAACCTCTTAAGGGTTGAATGGCAATAACTCACTGCTGGTTAAATGAAGATTGTCCTTCCTTCATACTTGTGAGATGAAACTTCAGGAGTTAATCTGCACAGCATAATCTATATCTAAAAAACCCAATAAATGTCATTTAGCTTCAAGGTGATGTTCTCCTAGGAACTGTCTTCTAGACCACCCAGAACAACTCACAGAGAACTGCTTTTTGGACTTAGAGAATTTTAGAATTCCATTTTTCCTTTTCATGGACAAAAAAATGCAACTGGAGAGCAGTTTCTCTAGGCAACATCAATACTATTAGTACAGCCTCGGTCTTAGTCATAGCTGGAGTAACTAATGTTTGTTGAGTGCTTCTTTGTGTATTAGACCCTCCACTAAGCTCTTTAAATGTATGGTAGCGTTTATCTCTTATGACAACTTTAACGAGGTAAGAACTGCTATTATTGTCACTTCACAGGATGAAAATCTGAGGCTTAGTGAGAATAAATAGTTTGCCAAAGGCTGTTCAACTTGTATGTGATAGCTCTGTAGCCAGCCAAGCTGTGTCACTCCACAGTTCTCACTCCTCCACCACGCTCTGTTGTTGGGCACCTACCTAGTAAGCATGAAAATCCAGTTTTCTTATGCCTCCCACATGCGCTGTCCTTAATAGTTACATTAGGATTCTAATCTGAGACCCAATTTTAAAAATTTGTTCTCTAGCCAGTGATAATTTATATGATTTAGATTTAGATAATTTGTATAATTTAGAATATATTATATGTATATGTGTGTGTATGTGTGTGTGTGTTCAAACTAATAAAGAGCTAGAGAAACAAAACCAAAAAATATAAACCAACCAACCAACCCTGAACAGTCAAAGGTTGCATGCTCATTAGATGAGTGAATGACTCCTTTTTACTTGCTTTCTAACCATAAGCAAAGACTTTGTGGTTCCCTGGCCACATTAAAAAAATGTGGCCTTCTACTCAAGCAACAAAAGTGAAATGATCTTCTACACAAATCTCAGCAAAGCTTCCCCTGGTGTAAGGGAGAAGTGACAATCAGGCAAGGCAGACACATGACAGGTTTGACATGTGAACAGATCCTGGATTTCTGTTACATAGGAGAAGGCTTGTAACTAATAGAGACATGGAGTAAAGAACTAAGGAACATAGTAGATTCCTGGTAGGCAGGAGTAGAGTGTCTTTGGACTTCTGTAAATGCACAAGTTGGACTATTGTGGCACCCATAGAGCAGAGTCTGTAAGAACATGTGATCAACCTGTGACATCATGGCTCTCCATTGCCAATGGGAAAAATAGTACTAATTTTAGCAAAGAGTCATCAAACCTTTAGACCTCTCTTTCCCTTTCCTTAGTCTTAAGTGTTGGCGCCCCTTTGGGGGGCCACTTCTTGCTAGGAAACTAAATATTTAGTTACTTCGTAAAAATGCCTGCCTATGTGATATGCACAGAGATCAACAAAGCTCTGGTGAGAGGAACAGCTGGGAAGCCGGTTAAGTTCTTCCAATGGACAGACAGAGCAGCCGTCAGCATTTTTGCCTCTGCAGCACATCAGTGCTACATGACATGGGTGCTGAGGCTTGCTTTTAGAAGAGGAAACAAAGGATGAGGGACCATTGACTTCCAGGTGTCTGCTCTGTGAAGTAGAATCCCATCTGTGTTACGTACAGTTGACAAGACCAAAAAGAAACAGCAAATGCAGTAACTGCAAATCTCAGGCCCTGGGGAGCATGGCTTTACTATTTTCATTACAGCCGTTTAGCTTATCGACGTTTTAAAAATTAACATCTAGAAGCAGAGAAAGTGATAAAAACATAGAAATCCTTTGAAGAGAATAGGCCAGATGTTCACTGTCGGTCCAGCATCATCTGTAGCCACGGCAGCTGGCTGATGTGATGTTATGAAGAAAAGGCCAAAGAACAGGAAACAAGGGAAGGGTGTGGGGGGAAGCCAAAACAGGAGATGGAAAGGCAGACAAGAAAAGAAGAGAGGACTCATGCTACTGGGCAAGCAGTAAGGAGTGGGACATTTCTAAGGGGAAATATCAAGACTTGGAAGTTATTTACTAAGTTGAACAATTATTTAGTGGCATTGCTAAATGTGTGTGTGTGTGTGTGTGTCCAGGTGCTGTTATAGGAGGGAAGGTCGAAGGACTACATTGGGTGTCCTGCTCTATCACTCCCTACCTTAGTCCTTTAAGGCAGAGTTTCTCACTGAATCTGGAGCGGGGCTAGAGGCCGACAAGCCTCAGGGATCCTGTTGTTTCCACCATGCAAGCTCTGGGGTTACAGGCACATGTGGTCATGCTCAGCCTTGCATGTGGATGCCAGGGATTCATACTTATGCCACAAGCTCTGTGACCTACTCGAGTCATCTCTCTGGCCCCTATGCAGTGTCATTTTCGGTGTTCCTGGGATATCTCTATCTTGAAAGGGAACAGACTCACACTCATTATCTGAATGTGAGTTTGCTTCTACTTAGTGTAATAAACCTCAGATCTCAGGATTTACAGGGAAAATAGATTTCAGTAACTATATATAATGATATTTTATGCAACAACATAGGAATTAAAAACGGGTGATTTTTAAAAAAATTACATTTGCTTATGGACATAATAAAGCATATTCAAAATGTGAAAAAATAATGTGTGATCTTTGTTCTAAGAATGCCCTTGTTTTCCCTTTGAGGATTTCTAATTTGTAGTTTTAATGCCATTGTACTCCCTTTGACTTAATAGAGCACCCTTAAATCTGTAGTAGTTAGAAAACAGTTGCTCAATGGATTGGTTCCACTGTCCAATGAGAGAGACCCATCTTAGAAAGTCTCTCCTGTCCGCTTTGAGCCCACCCCTTCTTATTTTCTCTTGGAATTCAGAAGAACTGCACACAAAATAGCTCCGTGAACCCCGCAGGATTCCTGGAGCGCCTTAAGCTGAGCTGCACACAACTCCTTAAGCAGCTTTCCTCGAGCATCTCCTACTGCTACGTCTTGATTTTTACAGCCTTGTCTAATCTATCTTCAATAAAAAAGTAGCTTTTGATATTAGCTTCCAACTTCAGCTTTCTCTCTCTCTCTCTCTCTCTCTCTCTCTCTCTCTCTCTCTCTCTCTTCATTTTTAATAGTCACCTGTCCTAACATTTATGCCTGTGCTATATTAGATATTTTAAAATGACACAGACTATAGACTGAACAGGCGACCTTTCAGTGTACCCTTTTTTTTTTAACTTTTGTTTTTGGATAATAAGAAATGGACCAAAAATGTTACTCCCACAGAGAAGAGTGGGTAAAGATCAGAAACTAGAAACAAAGGATAAATTTTTCTCATTACAAACATTTTCTTCAAATTTTAACAACGGTGCTTTCATTTCAAACCCTATTCCATGGGCCACTTCTTCACTGAAGGCGAGCTTTCCCAAGTGAGGGAAAGCTCAATGGAACTGTGGGGATATGAACCTATCTCTCCTAGAAATGCACATATAAAATTTCACATGGCTATGGAAGACTTTAAGTCTCTCTGTAACTGAGCTGGGACTAATGAATGCTCATTTGAATTGGGATAAATATCCTGTTATAGGGATAGATATAAATGTACAAATAGAATCATTTTAAAAATAAGGTTCAATCATAGTTAAAATATTTCAACTGCTCAATATTTCTAAAGCAAAGCCAAGAAAAATTTTAACACCTTATTTACTTTTATATCACACCCAACGTGTAATATCCAATATTCTGCTGTAAACACAAAACTAAATTAAACTAGAATGGCAAGCTATAAAGTAGCTAATACTTTTTGTTTCTTTAGTGAATTTACTTTTATGAGGCATGTTTATGGTTTCTAAACATTAATTATTAATAGTAAGTTCAAATCACATATCATTTAGAATTCATGGCTTAAGGTGGAAAGAGCATAAGAATACATACTTTAAAAAGCCAGCAACTGAATACGAAAGTTGCCTCTCTCACAATGTACAATAGAATGCTCTCCACCGACCCCACCCATGTAGCAGCCTAGTTCTTCGAAACTTTTCTTTCATGTATATATAATTAGCAAGCTCTGCTTTTAAATATGACATAGGAATCATTAAAAAGAAAGGATGTTTTGGCCACCGGTATTTGTGACTAGTGCTTGCTTTTGTGGAGAAAGGTTGTCCTAGATACTCTCTAGGAAGCTGTGAATGTGTAAACTGCAACTGGCGAGAATCACTCACCAGTGTTTGAAGCCCTAAGCCAAGCCGCTGCCCTCCATGGGCAGATTCTCCACCCGCAGTCAGCAGTTACTCAGCATCTAGGCACTTGATTCCTGATCCTGCAAATAACTGGGGCCCAATTATGGCTTCTCTAAAACAAACACTAGTGTGTGAAGGTGTTAAAGGTTTAAATCTTTAGGGCTTCTAATTACAAAGATCCTCAAGAAAATTCGACTTGGAAATAAGCCCTAGCTCCTTATGGAGCAAAGGCTCAGGTTTTGTCAACGGTAGCAAAACTCTTCTGAGGCCCACTCTGACCCTAATTAATTGTGTGGATTGATTATGCTAGAATGGATTGGCTATGGTCCTGACACGCAGTCTTCTGTGATTGCACCCCTGATGGGAGACAGGGAAGAGAAAGGGAAGCATTGTGAGACAGTAAGCCATCACACTGGCTAAGACACCAGGATGTTCACTGGACTTTGTCAGGGGAGAAACAAGATGTCAGGATGTGGTGCAATCAGAGAGAGAGAGAGAGAGAGAGAGAGAGAGAGAGAGAGAGAGAGAGAGAGAGAGAGAGAGAGAGAGAGAGAGAGAGAGAGAGAGGAGACTTCATTTTGAAGACCATTTATAGAAAGAAAACCCACGGTCGCATCACACGATAGCAGGAGCCAGGAGCATGGGTGCCACTAACGGTGGGGATGCTGGACAGGACCGTGTCCTTTGTTTTTAAGTAAAACATCCACTTTTATCTAAGAAGCTAACTGGGAACCTGGTTTATGATAAACAAGCAGGTAAACTGGACTGACCTGGCTGGACAAGGATCCAGGTTGCACTCCTGAAGCTTGGGTTTGGGCTTGATGTTCTCAGGGTAGTAGTGACAGTACTGGTCGGCCACCACACGGCTACTCCGAAGGTCATAGCACTCAGCAGATGTCAGCTGGTAACCTGTAAATACCCACACAACCAGGCTGCTTAAAGCACGTGTCAGCACAATGGGCTTCTGTATGATTTCGGGCCATTTCCTGTTAAGGAAACTATGCCTGATAGCCAAGAAAAAGCAAATATATAATTGGAAGGGTCCTTGATGTTGTAGGACTCACATTCTATATTTTCTTCTCAAGTAATCTGCTCATTTTAATTATTCAATTATATTACAGTTGCTTGAGTTATACAAGAACACAGATTATAAAACTCTGGCAAGAAATAATGCTTATTTGTTTAATATAATGCAAAAAGAAACACACTATTAGTATTTTTCTTAACCAAGCTTGTAATAAAAGAATGCTAAATTGCCTCTGTGTCTCTGGGGCCGCCGAGAAGAATCAACTCACAATTCATTAATAAAGTAAGCAACACGCGAATAAATAAAATAAAACTAAGTCTCCATGTCCCTTCTTGGCACAGTGGAGATTTATGAATCAGGTCCTACCTGAGTCAGGTTGCACCCAGCTGCTTAAATTCAACCTGAATGAGTTGAACTGAGTCAAGGTACAGTTAAAGTCCCCATAATAACTGGTTCTGCATTCTTCACCCAATGAAAATAATAAAATCAAACATGCCAAAAGAGATGAAAATTAGAAAAAAAAAAAGGAAAAATCCTCCCAAGCCTCCTAGTATTTAACTTTTACTTTTTCCAAAATACGTGTCATTCCTCCTCAGATTAAGTATCGGGCTCATACTTTGTAGGCTTCCTTTGCCCACCGCTTTGATAAAACCCTTTCCAAAAAGTTGTCGAGTGATATTTAATTTCATTCATAATGTGTTTGATCTTTCTCATCTGTTTGGTGATGTTATAGAGAGTAGTGATGGAGACTTAGACTCTTGGAGTGAAAAATAAGTAGGTCGGCATCCTTCTAGTCCAGACCCTCCCCAACCCCCCAAGTTCTTCCTGGCAGGTAGATGAGTTATTACTAAATATGTATTCGGAAACAAGATTGAAATCACTGGGAGGCGTGCAGAGGGTTTAGGAAGTCAGAAGGAGGTTTTTGAAGCCAGATTTCCTGGCTTGAGGTTATGTTCTCAGACCACCCACGAAAAGTTAATTGTTCATTAAAGACCTAAAAAAAGAGCTTTAAAAACTCTACTGGGAAGATGAAAGCACAGAGAGAAGCGAAAGCAGTGGGCAGGAATGCACATCCAGCTAACGTCTGGCTTTGTCGAGAAGCTAAGTAGCAAAATGACGTTTCAGAGAAGTCAACACACTTTTCCTTTTTGTCTCTCTCGTCCTCCAAAGCAGCAATTTTACAAGACAAACACTTTGGAGTTTTGCAGAGAATAATTTCTCTGCAAGAACGGAATTTATCCGGTAGTAAAATGTGGGAAGAAATAGCAGATTATTAAGCTGAGGGTATGGTGTTTGAAAATCATCATCCCCCAACCCAAACCTTCTGCTTGGAAGCTCTCACATACTATGAAGTAAAGTCATGGAGTGAAAGCAAAGAACCAATGTGGTCCGATGACTGTGCTCTGAGGCTTGCCTGTGGAGCATTCTTTACACACACCGTGAAGTGGTCAGCCACTTGCAGCTGACAGCAGGAGCACACATGGGGAGCCACAGCTTATTTCTCAGAGATTGTAAGAGTGGTCCATGAAGTGAAAGGAAGGCTCTACACCCCTCACACATCACAAGGGAACTTTTGCTGACCCTCGGGCTTCCTGATAAGCTTTCCTAGGAACAGAGGCTTAACCCTGGAAAACCACGGATAGCTCTACTCTTAAGTATGAGTAAAGTGAGACCCAGCATGGTTGGAAACAGATGAATGTAACACGAACTGCTTTATTGAATAGTAAGTCATTGTCAAGGTTACTGAAAGTCTACTGTCACAGCAATTCTGTGTGAAAATCATATAGGATGCATGCAATTGAATTGCTGTTTTATGAAAGGCATGGTTTACATTTAAAAAGAAAAAAATATTGCATTAGATAACCATTCATTGAAGTTTGTTTTGTTTTCTCTATGAATGTATAGACATTTATTCTCATAAAACAACATCATAATTGGGAGCTTTCCTTCCTTTTCCCACATCTCTGTCTCTCTCTTCTTCCTTCCCTTTCTCTCTTTCTCATGTGTGTGTGTGTGTGTGTGTGTGTGTATGTGTATGTGTGTGTGTGTGTGTGTGTGTGTGTGTGTGTGTGCATGTGTGCATGTGGATCCTCCATACTGATACCTAGCATTCAATTGCTCCTTTATCACATCCTTCACGAGATTTCAATCAAACCCAGAGTTTGGTGCTCTGCCAGTCTAGATAGCCAGTTTGCTCTAAGGATTACCCTGACTCTACTATATCTACACAGTATTTAGCTACATCCTGGGCATCTAAACTCTGGTTTTCTTGCTTTCATGGCAAACTCTTGACTGCTGAGCCGTCTCTTCAGCCTGGTGGTTTGTTTTGTAAAAAGGTAATTTTACTCAAGGTCACCTAGATCCACAATAGACATACTATTGTACTGAAATGCCAGCATACTTGATGGCATTTGACTCATTATTTTTAAGTTAAAAAACAAACAAACCTGTGTTGATTAGGTTTTTTGTCAAGTTGACATACGTTAGGGCCAATTAAGAAGAGGGAACCTCAAATGAGAAAACACAGCCATCAGATTTGCCTGTAGGCAATTTTATGTGGTATACTTTCTTGATTAATGATGGATAGGAAAGGGCCCAGTGCATTGTGGGTAGTACCACCCTGGGCAAGTTGTCCCGAATGGTATAAAAAAGCAGGCTGAATGAGTCATGGGCCATAAGCCAGTGAGCAATGTTTCTACATGATTTTTGTTTTCATTTCTACCTTCAGTTTCCTGCCTTGAATTCCTGCCCTGACTTCTCTTCATGGTGCGGGATAATCAGAATGTATAAACCAAAGAAATTTTTTTTCCTCCTCAAGTTGATTTTGGTCATGGTGTTTTATTGCAGCAATAAAAATCCTAAGACAAAATACAATACTGCTTTTAGAAGCACAATTAGTGATTTGTTCGTATTATATAGATAGAGATAACATAGCTATTGGTGAGTTATGTCATAGATTCTTATGTTTTAAATCA
This sequence comes from Rattus rattus, assembly GCF_011064425.1. Classification (NCBI taxonomy): domain Eukaryota; kingdom Metazoa; phylum Chordata; class Mammalia; order Rodentia; family Muridae; genus Rattus; species Rattus rattus. The sequence goes on from NC_046154.1 coordinate 67,586,521, forward strand.
TTTGCCCCAATTTTGAAGTACCATGACTTTAACTACTGTAAATAATTCCAATGTGGGTGAACAATTTAAAGTTAGTCAATCAACCAGCTTCCACAAAACTAGAGGAAAAGTTAAGTTAGATAAACCAATTTTCAAAGGCATATATGTATACTTTTAGACCTATTAAGTTGGAAAACAAAAGATAACCTATAAATTTTGACAACTTAAAATATTCACACACTTAATTTTCTGGAAAGATTTTGGTAATACAGGCATCCACAAAAAAAAAAACTCAAACTCCTTTATTTAGTAACCATACTGCTGAGTATTCATCCCAGGGAAATTTGTGAACAGATAAAATCATTTAAACATTATGTTATTTATTACAATGGTATAACATTTAAAAGAACCAAGTGATCTCCTACAAGGAAATGACTAAAAAATATCACAGGAATATGATATACTTACTATAATTATAAAAAACAGAAAATAGGAAGAAGTCTTTTCTAGTAACCCAAGATGCTGAGTGTGATGTGGATGTGACAGTGTAGGGACAGGAATTCTGTTTGTGACTTTTCAGGAGAGACACACCACAAAGAATGTATGGACTGAATGCATGTCATGTCTTTCAGTGTATGTTGATGGGTATAGGCAAAAAATTACCTAGATTAAGTCAACAATGAAGTGATTTTTTTTTCTGGTAATAGAACTTTCTCTAATGGAGTGAGTCTGACAAACATCTTCACTTGCTTCTTGAAGAAGTGACATCACTTCTGCCAGACAAGTATAGGCTCAGGTGAAAGGAAGCACTACATGGGAAAGCTGCTGTTGGATGGGATGCTACTACTCCCAGGAAAGAAGATGCCAAGAGGAAAGAGATGTTTGCTATGAGCATTCACAAAGAAAAAGCTTCCCAGAACACCTCACAGGTAGGTTCAGGAATTGGCTCCATTCCAGAGAAGGCATCTTCCATACTGAAATTAGTCCACTCTTAAAATTTTTCCTCACAGAGGCCTAGGCTAGGTAGGATAAGTGAACACTGTTACCTCCACCACAGGTTGCTGAGCAAGGAAAGAAGTCTGTTTCCCTCCATCGGTGGATGATAGGCTGGTAGAAGATGAACTGGACCGTGCTGTCTGCAGGTCCCGAGTCATGGATCTGTGGGAACAAAACAGGAAAGTTGGTGTGTGATAGAAAGAGGGATGGCTTCGGGGTCTTTGGTAACCTTGGCTGAGAACTCATAGTGTATGGCAGTCTTGGCTACGTAGGGCTTATAAGGGCATCAAATGGGAAGGCGTGGCATTCACCCTACTATGTCTCAGAGAATGGTTCTCACAGTACTTTTGTTATCTTTACCTCTACAGAGCTGATGGCTTAGAGCATGATGAGATCTTCATTTGTGACTCCATCACAGTGGCCTTCCAACCCTTATTTCTACAGAATTGTGTAGCCTTTGAAATGCATATTCAGAAATAGACAATGTAGTAAGGCATGGTGGTGTATACGTTCAATCGCAATGCTCAGGAGACAGAGAGAAGAGGATTTCTGTGAGTTCAAGGCCAATCTGGTCCATATATTGAGTTCTTGGATAGCCAGGGCTATGTAGAGAGACCCAGTTTCAAAAATAAGAAAGAATTTATTTTAAGGAAGTCATAAATGCCATTCAATACAGAAAATAAAAGATACTATCTGTAGTTGAGAAAGAAAAAAATGTCAAGGATTAAGATGCTTTTCCCATTTAGGGACATCCCTGGGTCTTCCAGTCAGTGCAGTGATTCATAAATCTGGATGTGCTAAGTCACCAGTTGGAAGCTGCAAATTCTTGGGCCCAAGCCCAGAGATCTAGGCAATTCTAATGTAGATAATCCAGAATACCAAATGTCAAGATACCAAGTTATAAAAGCAACTACTTTCAAATAAAACTGGTGCTTATGGAAATTAAAACTTGTTTTTAAAAGAGGGAATATGAGACAGTAAATTTTTAATGGTTCCTAAAATTACAAGGTTGAGCAAACATACTTAAACTACAAGAGAAGAAAAAGTGCCCAATGAACAGAACAATGAACTTCAGGAGGACGGAATGATGTGACAATCAATGCTGGGCTAGGCTTGGGCTGTTTGTTATATTAAGAGAGGTTCTTGGAATAATGACAGAATTACTTCTTACTCCAGCTCTACTTGTGACAATTGGAGAAATATCAGGGTCCAGTTGAATAGCATGGCCTAAGCCTTTGTCAAATGTCCTTAAGTCTCCATACATCCCAAGTGCTGCTCTTTCTTTAGGGTAAACGGATGGAGACAGCCTTCAGATTATTTTAAAGACAGCCCTCCTACTCTGCTGCTGATCTCGTTAAGTCCCCTCAACACCCAGGACACAGGAGATATAAGAACAGTGCATAAGAAGGCGTTAGAAAACCTGCAAGTGCCAAACTCTAGGCTGACTTTAGAGTTTATATGAGTAGATGGAAATGTTCCTCCAGAAAGTCTGGGAAAGCCAGAGATTAGGAAGAGAGAGAGATCAGAAACATAAAGATGGTCTCATTTCATGCCAGGACTCTCATTAACGGACCTTTGGGGCCTTTATGAATTGGAGCAAATGGTGGTAAACCCATCTTTCAAACAAAACCAGCTGGTGCGGTAGTGTCTCTACCAGAGGGATGCACAGTCCCATGTATCAGACACGCAGTACCAACTGCTGGTTAGGGATCCGGCATTCGTTTCATTATTTGGTGAGCTTTGTCTGATTGCTTTAAGTCCAGCATCCTTTCAGAGATGTGGTTATCATGCAGGAAAGCCAAATACCCAATATCTTTGAAAATGAGAAGAAAAAAATTGAGACCTGTTTTGTATTTTGTATTTTATTCTCCCCCCATATATGATATATAAGGTATATGGTGTGTTTCTGTGAGGGCATTTGCAGCTCTGAAAGCTTGGGCAGTAGCACCAAGATGGAGGACACTGTGGGAACAGCTCAAAGACGCACAGTAATAACTCCCAGGGCTCTATTTTACTCTTCTGCCCTTAGTAGAGTTTCAGTTGTGGCAGATGAGGGGTCCATGACAGCCAGCACCCTACCTACCACCTATTTTGCTGGATCCTTTTTGCTGGAAACTTGGGCCCACAATGGGGTTGGGGTGGGGGGAGGTCATAACTAACTATGGTTAAAAGAGGAGGCCTTGCCCTAGAATGTATACATGGTGTCCATTTGCCTTCAGATCTGGTAAAGGGAAAAAAAATGGAGCAAGGCCCTTTATAGGCTCATTAGAAGCTACCAAGAAAACTCTTCATAGCCTCCGAGGAGGGAATGGATAACAAGAAGGCCTTTTGTCAGATCATGGTGAAGGAAGGAGGAGGGGAAGCTACAGCAGAGAGTTGTCCTATGTGACTCCCACAGAGATTCTAAAGAATACATATAGGTTCTGAGGCTGAGAGCTTATATTTGGAGAGATCACAAATGAAAGGGGCCCTTTTAAATGCATCAAATGGGTCATGAAAATGAAGACCTCCTGCTTCATAATCCCGCTTGTCACATGCTAACATTTCCTTTCTCCATCGTCCTGTTCTCCAAGACAAGGACAGTGATGGTCAGCGCATACCACGTTCTTACCAAGGTTGAGGTATGTTTTATTTATATTAAATTGAATCTTAAGACTGTGTGGGTTTTCCACGTTTGAATTACATGGAGAGAGTCAGTGGCTTGTTCAAGCTGTCTAGCTAAGAAAGAGGCTGGCAGGATTTGAGTTTAGGTCTATGTAGCTCTAAAGCTGCTATTCTTCTCATGGCACCACCAGTATCCACAGTGGTGCCATGATGAAGTGTGACGTTTACCCTTTTCATATCCTCGCTCCCATCACAATGTCTCCTTCCATTTTCATTTTAAAGTAGAGACAAGTGCTTAAAATAAAGATAAAGCCGACATGACGTGTATCTTTGGTGGTCTAACAGTTGCTCATGGAGACAGGCCAGCCGAAGTGTGTGTTCTGTTTTTCTTCATTCAGGACTGCTCAGTCCTTGTTAGCCTTAAATCTGCTATCCCACAAATCCTAAATCCTCACACATCATGTGTTGGTCCTCAAGAGTATTTGAAAAGCTTCAGTTTGACACCTTAGAATGTTAGTGCAGGGGCTGAACACATCTGGCATATGTAATTTTGACCTCCATATGCCAATAAGAATAAAAAATGTTGTGGACTAAGCTCTTCTTCCTATATTTGCAACATCTCAGTTTTTCTAATTTAGCTTAAGGACTTCTCACACTGAAAGTGAATGAGAAGGCTCACAGTTGCCAGCACCTTAAAAATGGAGTTGGAGGGCAACACGTGCACGTGTGTGTGTGTGTGTGTGTGTGTGTGTGTGTGTGTGTGTGTGTGTGTGTATGTAGAGGGGAGATGTTGATCTCCAAGTCAGTGTCCAGCTCAAGGAACAAAGGAAATAGCATAAGCACATAAAGACAGTTTCAAGACCACAGCGGTCCTCAGTAATAGCTCTGAAAGCACCCCTCTTGTGACTTGTGAGCTTTCCTATGTTACCCCACTAAATGTCTTCTCCTCACTGATGCCAGAATCTCTGCCACAGACCGGAAGGTGTTGTTGCTGGTAGTCAGGAATTCCCTCACCCACCATGTAGTAGAGAAACTTCTACTCTGGGTGTATAAAAGGGAGCCACAGTGGAAACTGATAGGGCTACAGTGTTCTTTCACCAGTTCCCCTCATTTTACTTTGTTCCCCTTGTGACTTGGGAGGGCTTGGAGAATGTGGGAATAAATTAACTTACTTTATAGGGCAAGGGGAAAATGAAATAAAGCCAAGGTACCTACTTCCTAAATGTCTTGGTCTACTGTATTCAACTTTAGGCTAACGTAGCAATTGGCAGAATACTACTTCCTCAAGTGTGTGAGAAAAAAGAAAGTTTAAACGCTCGTTTGAGTTTTCAAAGATGTGGAACAGTGATCCAATCTTTACATCACCAGGTCTCTGTGAATTAAATGGGGACATCATTGTTTCTTCACTGTCCCCTTCCATAGTTTGTCATCTCATGATCCTCTTGATCATCACTCTTTCTTTGGCATTGTCTCCAAAGTTTGCCATATTGTAGGCCACCAAACAGTTGCTAAATAAATCAATGTATTAGTGAACAAATGATTTACATATAGATCATGTTTCCTTTTGAGTATGTTTGGAACAAAATTTTACTTTGATAAAATCTTAGGATCTCTGTTGAATTTTAAAGACACTTGACAATTATTCTAGAGACATTGTTTATCTCTTCAGCAATGACACATCTCATAAAGCAAAGCAGAATGTTAAAAAGCAATCTCAGTCCAAGACCATTCTCTACCCTCCTTCCAAGGCTACCTCTTGAGCTGACAATATGGCTGCAAAGGCAAAAGCACTTTCTAGACAAACCTGATAGTCCTATTTGATCTCTGAAACCCAAAGTGCAAGGACAGAAGTAGCTTTTGGAAGCTGTTTTTGACCTCCACACATGTGCTGTGGCACATGTGAGCATACACACAAACATACACAAGTAATAATATTGATAAAATACAAACAAACAAATAAAACAAACACCTCTGTCTTCAGGGGCAGGGTAGCGTAGAAAAACACATGAATTCAATCTTCTTAATGTCAAGAATACTCAATGATTTTAGCATTTGGAAATTTTAAGATTAACTACTTAAATTTTGTTAGCATCAATTTTGCTTCTATGCACTTTACAGAACTTACAGAACTGAGAAATGTAGACCTTAACATGGAAGATACATAATTTTGCCTCCAGGTGGCATGGGATATGGCTCTAGTTAATGCTGCTATGACTCTGGTCAGTAGAATAGAATGCCTTTCTGGGAGCAACTGAGGCCATGCATCAAGGAAGAAAATGGCTAAAAGATGAACGGAGAAGGAAATGCTAAATGGAAGAGCAGACCTGAGGCTGGGAAGACCATCCTAGAGTTCAGGAGAGCTGGGAAGGACAGGATAGCACAGCAGCATGCTCAGCAGCACAAGCGAAGGGTTGTTTCCTGGAACTTTGTCTGAAGCCCCGCTGTCTAACAATATATGAAATTCAACAAGAAATGTAGCATGCTCAAATTAGCATACTCATTCCAATGCCCAAGAGTCTGTGTCCTCCATAGGAAATGCCTGCTCTCCACTGACCAGCACATAAACTCTGAGTCAGGTTTTCAGCTCTGCGTTTGCCCACCCTTTGCACTCTGGCTGTGTGCTCCCAACTACATCTATAGCTCAGTGGTCATCATATTTATCTCCATCTACTCTGGATTCCTACATAAACTATTCAAATGGGCAAACCCAGACGCATCTGAACATACATCAAGTACTTTCAAAATTAGAGTAAATCAGAGATTCTGAGGAAGGGTGAGCTCCCCTGTCAGGTAAGGTGATTCTCATTTGCCAAGTCTGCAGCTTCAGAGCAGACACAGAAGGCACAGGAGGAAGGGTTGACAACCCAGTTAGTTACCCCAGTGAATCACAAATTGCAGATGACATGGGCAGCCCACTTTTCCATCTATTGATTTTTATTGGTCATACCTGCCAAATTGTTGCTCGGATACCAGTTGTAAATTGATCAGCCTGTGACCATATTCGGAGAAGAAACATTTTGCCATTGTGTAGAGTGTGCACTGTGATTGGGTAACTGGCTGTTAAAGCACTTCAAAGACAGGAAGGAAGTAATTTAATTCTATCCATGTTCATACCAATTATTTCATTAAATGCCCCATTGGGAGGGTCCTATTTTATTACTATTTTATGAAGGAGTAAGCAGGTTCAAGTAGATAAAACATTATATGAAAGGTCACACAGCCAGTAAACAGTGGGACATACTAAATACTAGAATGCTTACCCATTATAGCACACTAGCATTGCCCAATTTTCTTGTATAACCAATGTTTGGAGTTTAAATTTTTTGGAACAAATACTTCTTTAGAGAGCAAGATGATAAATGTAACTAAGTGAATGAAAAGTCTATCACTAAAAAAATGTAAAATATTGTTTTAAGAAATGGAATAAGAGGGGTTGGGGATTTAGCTCAGCGGTAGAGCACTTGCCTAGCAAGCGCAAGGCCGTGGGTTTGGTCCCCAGCTCTGAAAAAAAAAAAAAAAGAAATGGAATAAGACACAAGTCAATGGAAAATATAAAATATATATTCTGTATTGGAAGAATAATGTTAAAATGTCTGCCTCATTCTATGTGATCTATAAATTTAATGCCATCTTTATTAAAATTCCAAAGACATTATTCATGGAAATATAAAATGATTTCAAAAATTCACATAGAACAGAATATTTTTGAGTAGACAAAGCAATCTTGAGTAAAAACAACAAAGCTAGAAGCATCACACTACCTGATTTCAAAGTCTACTACACAATCAAAACAGCAAATCGCTGGTATGAACACAGAAACATGAAGCAGTGGACCACAGAATAGAGAGTCTTCAAATGAACCCAGGTGTTTATGGCCAATTTAGTTTGGACAAAGCTCCAAAGAATACAGAATAAGGAAAAAATATTCTTTTTAATAAATGGCGTCTGGGCATCTGAATGTGGCAGGACAGAAGAATAAATCAGATCTTTATCCCTAACCATACACACAAATCAGCTCAGACTTTTTCATGCACAAAGATCAAGACTTGACATGTAGATCCTACAACTATAGACATACTAGAAGAAACAGTGGGAATAGTTTGATGACACTCATTGGTCTTAACAATGGTTTTGGGGAATGGTATATAACCTAAAAAAAGCAACAAAAGCAAAGGGAAAAGTGATATTATATTAAATTAAAAAATATTGTACACAGGAAAAGAACCAATCAACAGAATAAAGAGAACATTTCATAAAATGGGAGAGATCGTTTGTAAACGATACATTGTTAATATGAAAAATACACTAGAAACACAACTGAATATCAAGAAAAGAAATGACTTGGTTAAAAGAGGCCAATGATCTTCTTAAAACAGACAGTGCAAAGAGTCAACAGACACCCAGCTTCACTAATCATGATGGAAATGCAAAGAAACCTGTGGTCATCCCTTAGCCCGTACCTGCCAGAATGGCTGTTATTGAACTGAGGAGAGCTAAGGTTGGCAGGAATGCAGAGAGAAGGGAGACTTTCTACTTAGTGTGGCAATATAAATTAGTTCAACCAACTGAAAAAGAATTCCTCAAAAAGTTGTAAACATAGAAGCACCATAGAAGTACCATAAAATGCAACAATTCCCATCTGGGTGTGTATAATCAAAGGTCATAAAGTGGGCATGCTGACGAGACATCTGTACTCTTGTGCCCATCCCCACATCGTTCACAGTCAATACTGCTGTCAATCAACCTGAATCTACAAGTTGAGGTGAATTTTAACAGCTAAATCTGAAAAATTATAAAATGATATTTTTCTTTTACTTTTACATCCTTTCCTTTATTAAAAAACATAGAAATTTATTTCATCACGAATCTCTGGTGAAAGGGTGATTTTTCTAATTTTATTTTTCTCTAATTCTTAAACTATCTGGCTCACTTTCAAGTTTGTATGAATACATTAAAATTTCTACATAATCTAATTTAGAATAACTTTACATTCATTTAATTCCAGATGTTTTCCAATGAGAGCTTAGGGGGAAAATACATTCTTAGAAGGAACATAGAAAATGGAAAAGAGTTTTGGGATGGAAGAAAAGAAATGTGACTTTTAGTCCAAGATTACCATGGGTATGACCTTGGATGAGTCCTGAAGCTGAGCTTCATGACTGATAAAGTGGGCTTGTTATCCATCACCTGTTATTAAGGGGCGTGTCTTACAGCGCTGCTCTATGAGAACTGGAATTCCTTATTCTTTTGGAATTTACTCATGCCTCATGGTTTGCTTTTATTGAGATATGAAGACAAATATAAGACAGCCCCTTCCTCATGAAGACAAATATAAGACAGCCCCTTCCTCTAGAGACAATGAGGAAAAAAAGCGAATTTGGGATGACGGAAGAAATGGCAAAGGAGAGACAGGGATTTGTGAAGAAGATGCCAGAGGGAAAGAGAGGAACATTTTAGGTAGAGACCATGTTTCTCCAAGACCATGAGTTCTGACGGTGGTGGAGACTTGCTGGTCTCTCAGCCTAAACACAAAGGGGTCAAGTTAAAAGTAAGGAAGAAAGACATCAAGGACCCTGAATACCGAAACAGTAGGTGCTGTGATGTGCATTTAGGTTTTAGTCTCAAAGTAGAAGAATTCTGAAGGATTCTGAGAAGGGGACAAATAATTCTAGACAACTAATTCATAATCCAAATAGATAAGGGATCTGAGCAGCAAAACTGTCTGTTTCTACAGTATTAGCTTATAGAACTACAAAGGTCTAAACTAAAGCAAAGGCAGCCACAGTGGAGAGGGACTAGAAGAAAGGTAAGGAAACAAAGTTTATTGTGTAAAGAAGAGAAACCAGGTGATTCAAAGGTTTCTGATTTGCTAGGCAATACTATCCCATGGAAGGGGATTGAGAAAAAATATCATTTTATTTGTGTGGAATCTAGATTTAAATATACACATGCACATGTAGTCACATATGTATTATGTCATATAAGCACAAGCAGGATGACTTGACTGGAAGAAGGGGACCATCAAAAGTGGAGCAGGAAGGCTGGGAAGAACAATGGTCAGCAAGTATGAACAAGCCACAATGACACATGTCTAAGTAAAACCTGAATGCTAACTAAACACAATTAATAAAAAAAACATTTAAAAAAGATGGAAAAGATAAAGAAAAATATGACATTGTGGGTTTCTGAGTTTACTGAAGTTCAACCTTGAATATGCTCTCTTCACTGTACGAAGAGTAAAGGGTGATGGGCTGAAAGTAACGAGATGGATAGAAGGTGTTAGATGCTACTTTGGATGCATAGTCTTATTGGAATTTATACATCCATCATGCATATTAACTGTTGTAAGGTCACCAGGGAAATGACTACTCTATAAATGGTCTATTCAGCAGTACTCCCTGAGTTTCAAAGAATTAATATGATTTTTACTAGATGTGCTGTTGTATGCTATCTCGAGTAGTTTGTAGCTTCTTGTTCATATTCATGTGGCCAGCATCTGGCCTAGATTAAAAAGAGCAACTGTACAGATGGAGATAGAGGACAGCGTTCTGGAACCCTTCTTCCATACAACCTCACCGCCTATCACATTTTCCTCTATGTGTTCTTACTTCCAGCTGCCATGGGGTCACCAAATCTTTGCTTAAATCAAATGTCCTCTGGCTCCAGGTCTCATGATGAAAAAATTTATGGAGTCCTGGACACATTACAAGTTTTACAGCTTTACAGCTGAAACCCTTCAGGTCCTCCTGACCTCCTAAAGAAAAAAAAATGTTTTATTTTATTGTGATTCCCAAGTGTTCTCCCAGTGTGTGCATTTTTTCAATAGAATGTCCTATTGCTTCCAGCAATGTGTTTCATATTACCTTTAAGGGCAGGGCAGCTCTGATACAAGGAAGCCGGTCAACTTTCTTGCCAGCAAAACAGAAAATCGAACTTGCCATAGGAAGTATGACTGGTTGGCTAGGTGTACAGGTTATCAGTTTGAATTTCTCTCTTCATGAGGATACCTTATATTAGTCAACAACTGTACTCTAATTATTCAGAAATGATTTATGTCCTCCAACTAATGATAGCTATCCTGTGTATGTGAGGTCATTTGATTAATAATATATTCAAAGAGCCCCCTTGAAAACATCATATGTTCATATGATGTTGAACATGTAGCTAACAATACTTTTGAATTAAATACTTTCTGGGTAAAGCATGGTTTTATATACATACACATACATATATCATTTATCTATCATCTATCAACCCAACTATTATATAATCTATTATTTATCTATTTCTCTTTGTATCTGCATTATCGATCATCTATTATGTGTCTATATGTATATCTATCTGTCATCTATCTATTTATCCTTCAATTATCTATCTGTGATCTATCTATTGTTATATTTATCAATCTATCATCTCTCACCTATCATCATCTATCTATCTCTATCTATTTATCTATCTACCTACCTATCTACAGATGTAATATCTATCCTCTATCTTTTTTTTTTTTTTTTTTTTTTTTTTTTAGTAATTACAAGTGCCATCTGTTTTGACATGACTTAGTATGAAGGAACCAAACAGGCTTTACCTTGACGATGAAATCTGCTGTCAGTGGCCCAGCCATCCTCAGTATCTCTTTGTCTGGAAGTTTCTGGAAGTCCACTGTAGAATTGTCCACAAGGAAAGTGCCTGTAGAGCTCAGACTGTTTTCACCTTTAGTCCCCTGGAGCGTCTTGGTTTCCAGATCTGTATAATCAAATGCAAGAAGAGGAGAGGCAGGTATGCCTGGGGCTACCACAGAGCACATTCAAACACATTTTATGAATTAAAACTCGAGCTACTTAAGAAAGGGGCATTATTCTTTAGATAGCCGATACTATTGAAATTGTAATATAAATAAGGTATATAAACATGTCTATGTCATACAGAAGATTATGTTACAAATGAAATTATTTTAAAACTCACTATCCAAGCATCCATGGTTCCCTGTCAAAATACCCTTTGACTTTCCAATGACCTCATTTGAGCATCCCACTTTACTGTAACCCAATTCCTTAGGTTAACCAACGTCTCATACATATCTAATTGACTTCTATTCTGGTTGCCTTCAGCCCAGAAATATCCACCCCACCCCCCCAGCTTTCTTTTACTCATTGAAGTAGGTCCAGGTGGATCCATGCTTTGTATCAGTATCTGTACAACTTCTTCTTCGTGCACGGACCTATCCCATTTATACTTTGTTACTTACTGTACATATGTTGTTGCTTAACTAAAAAACCATAGAGGATTAAGGGCAGGTGCTATCTATTGACTTCCCCTCTTTTCACAACAACTTTTGATAATCAGTTTTGTTCATGTATGATATTTTATAAATGCTTAAGCAGAAAGAAATGAATCCTAGAGCATTCAAGTCAGAATTTGTTCAATGGCACAGTCTATGAGGCATCTTTGTTGTAGGAAATTAGAGGAAGCTTACGATGATCATGATTTTATAAATGATTACAAATGCAAATATTGTGATTATATATTGATATATATTAATATGTCACAACATATATTGATTACATATGAATTATCTCATATAAGCACAAGCAGGATGATTTGGGTACAGAAACAGAGCTATTGAAAGTGGGGGAGGAGGGCCATGGAAGAACATTGGTTATTGAATATATATTGATAATATATATTGTGATATCATAGAGAGCACACAGCTGTGATTGAGAAGTTATTTAGATTAATTGTGACCTATAAGAGGAAAGACAGAGGGACTTAGGCAGATGGTTTCTATAAAAAATTGCACAAGGATTATTGCTTCTGACAGAAGTTCTTCAGTGGGAAGAGGTTCTGTGTCCCTCACCTCAGCTTTAGTCATTGCCCCTCTCTTCTATTTTATAGAGTGGGCTTTTGGGTTGAAACCAATATTAAAGTTTCTGGAGATGCGAGAAGCCTGGGTGTGTACCATAGTCCTGAGCACCAGACGCGGTTGTACTGAGAGGCTTCCCTGCTGTCCTCAAGATGCATCTGACTAAACTTGAGCTGGTGTAGCCAGGTCGTAGTGGTAGACGACATCTTTTATCCCACCACTAAGATCTCTGAGTTTGAGCCCATTCTGCTCTACAGAGCAAGTTCCAGGAGAACAAGGGCTACATGGAGAAATCCTGTACAGAGAGACAGAAAGAGGGTGGGGGCAGGGTGGTGGTGGTGAGGGAGGTAGAGAGGAAGGAAGAAGAGAGAGAGTGCGGAGGCTGGCGTGAAGCTGCTTTATCCAACAGGAATATTTCGGAATTTAAATATTTAACTGGTCCCATTGTGGGCTAGTGACGGGAAAACATCCACAGGAGAAACGGGACATCATTTATCCCCCACTCCCATCATTGTGTTGAAATAACTGAAAGTTAAAAAACAGAAATGAAACAAATTCTTTAAAACTAGCTCTGGAAGTTAAAATATAATTACCTAACTTCTCCCTTTCTGTTCTTCCCTCCAACCCTTCCTTCTTGATCTCAAAATCATGGCCTCTATTTCTTTAATTGTTATTATACATATTTATGTCCTATGCCCTGCTCAGTCCGTATAATGTTCCTTGTGATTGTGAATTCAGGGCTGACCACTTGGTATTTCCTACTTACACAGGGTAAGCAGTGTACTTGCTGGGGAAAAGGAGACCTTTCATGAATTGCAGCTCACCCAGCCATTCTTTAGAACAATTCAACAAAATACATGTTTTTGTCCCTCTTTTGGTTTTTTTTGTTTTTTGTTTTTGTTTTTTGAGCTTTTCTGTGTCTCTGTGTGAGGTGTGTGTGAGAGAGACAATGTTGGTGCTGGTGCTAGGTGGCTTCTTCAATCACTCTGCATCTGATTTTCTTAAGACAGGGTCTCTCACTGGACCTGGGAGTCCGGTATTGGGCTACATTGGCTGGCTAGTGAGCTCTAAAGAACCAGCCTGCCTCTGCCTCCAGTGCTGGGATTATAGATACATACTGTTCTTTTTCTTTTCAAATTTTAATGTATCTCTGTCTCTATCTTTCTATCCATCTATCTATCTATCTATCTATCTATCTATCTATCTATCTATCTATCTATCTATCTAATCTTCCTGTACATTGGTGTTTTGACTGCATGTATATTTGTATGAGGGTGCTGGATTCCAAAGAACTGGAGTTACAGACAGCTACAATCTGCCATGTGAATGCGGGGAATTGATCCTGTGTCCTCTGAAAGAACAGCTAGGGCTTGTATCTGTTGTTCCATCTCTTTAGTCCCCACACTGCTTTCTTACCCAGCTTTTTACACGGGTGTTGGAAGATCTGAACTCAGGCTCTTATACTTGCATACCAAGCCCCATACTAACTGAGCCATCTTCCTAGACTCCCTGTTCTTCAGTTCCTTAGCACTCATAAAACTAGGAAAAGACAGGAGATTAGCCTATTTCTAAATATCAGATTTTGTTTTAAGTATTTCTTCATCGTTGTCCAGTCATTTTCCTGTGTCATGAGGATGATCTCAGCCTGGCTATTTTATTTCAGTCTCCAGCACTGCACACAAAAAATTCCATTTTGGAGTGTGGTTGATCAATAGCAGTTATCCATGTCCTGTTCTCAAGGGGATAAACAAGCCATTTGGATGGTATAAAGTGTACCACATGCATCATCTTTTGACATGTGAATGCTGGACTTTCTGGCGCTGTTCAGGATTAGAGAAGAACTTGGGTTCATCAACGGATATCTTATCAATGTCTAAACTGTACCTCACTTCCCCCTTACTTCACATGACTGTTCAAAGCTCACCTCTGATTAAATGTGTTTGTTTTTGTTTTTAGAAAGACTTAGTAGGATATAGTAACTTCTCCAGGCTCTGCTCTATTTCCCTCTTATTTGTCTGATTATAATGATAGTCTGATTAATTGCCAGGAAATAATCCTTGCTACTTAAAGTGGCAGAAGTGCTACAGGAAGAACTGAAGAGAAAGTGAGAGTCACAGGAAATGTTCTCATATCGCCCCTCTGTCTTTGTTTAGTGACCACAACTTCTGGTTGTAATTTACAGATCTCTATCTAAATAGCACTGAACCATAAGGAATAAGATGTGGCCGTGTATCACCGCCTTGGCATGACTGAAGATCAGTGCTTCTTAACTTGTGGGACAGACCCTTTTTGGGGGGTAGTATCCCATATCAGATATTTATATTATGATTTCCAACAGAAGCAAAATCACAGTTATGAAGTAGCAACAAAATAATTTTATGGTTGGGGGTCACCACAACCTGAGGAACTCTATTAAAGGGTTGCAGCATTGGGAAGGTTGATGACCACTAGCTTAGACAAAACCTGCATGGAGAAAGCTAGTATTTATCTTTGAGGTTTTGTTACCTCTTCATCCCAAATCCTACCATTTGTCTTCAAGATGTGAGGGCTGTGAATTAATTCACAGAGTTGAATACCCTGCATCAGTTTGCGTGAAACGCCACAGTTTGTTACTTCTATGTATTTGAGGACTGATGAAGTAAAGATTTAAAATATGTAAGGAAAGGAAGAGCAGAGAAGAAATGAACTTTAGAAGGAGGAAAAGGAACAGGGAGGTGAGAAAAGAAAACAGTGAGAGCGACTATACAGAAAGACAACAGAACCGAGGTAATAGTCATGAAGGTTTGGTGTCTTGGTCATGTGCTTAGCTGTGAACAACACAATGCCACCCTGGATGACTGCTTAAGGATGACTGCAAAGGCTTCCTCCTTCTCATCACACAGCCAAATACATACAGAAGCCGTTCAAGCTACCATATCACAGGACTGGGATGGGATGGCGGTGGCATTGGTGGTGTCGGCTCTCTTGAGCTTTAATCCCTTCTGGGAATGAAAGTTAATAGTAACGGCTAAAACTTCCAGCCCCCCCCCCCCGAAGGAAAACAGTCGCCCTACTTACACAAATGATCTGGCCCCTTTAAGACAAGGCGGATGTGTCTGCTGCCATACGGAATGGCGACCACGGTGTCATCCGCTAGAAAGAAAAAGAACAAAGCTGTAAAGGCATATAATCTGACAAGAGAATTACTGACAGCATCCCATACAAAGGCAGGAACAATAGATTTAAGTGTTTCTTCCTAGTGTTTGAAATGTGAAAGGCAATGGTTTAGAATTAAAATGTCTACTTTGTCCAAAATAAAACGTGCCAATGGAGCTACGCTGCTTAGTTTAGGGGAAACTGGGCTTTTAAAGAACCCAGATGCCCTTCAACAGAGAATGGATACAGAAAATGTGGTACATCTACACAATGGAATATTACTCAGCTATCAAAACAATGACTTTATGAAATTCATTGAGGCCAATGGTGAACTGGAAAATATCATCCTGAGTGAGCTAACCCAATCACAGAAAAACACACATGGTATGCACTCATTGATAAGTGGCTATTAGCCCAAATGCTTGAATTACCTAGATGCCTAGAACAAATGAAACTCAAAACGGATGATCAAAATGTGAATGCTTCACTCCTACTTTAAAAGGGGAACAAGAATACCCTTGGCAGGGAATAAAGAGGCAAAGATCAAAACAGAGACAGAAGGAACACCCATTCAGAGCCTACCCCACATGTGGCCCATGCATATACAGCCATCCAATTAGACAAGATGGATGAAGCAAAGAAGTGCAGGCAGACAGGAGCTGGATGTAGATCTCTCCCGAGAGACACAGCCAGAATACAGCAAACACAGAGGTGTATGCCAGCAGCAAACCACTGAATTGAGAATAGGACCCCCGTTGAAGGAATCAGAGAAAGAACTGGAAGAGCTTGAAGGGGCTCGAGACCCCCATATGTACAACAATGCCAAGCAACCAGAGCTTCCAGGGACTAAGCCACTACCTAAAGACTATACATGGACTGACCCTGGACTCTGACCTCATAGGTAGCAATGAATATCCTAGTAAGAGCACCAGTGGAAGGGAAGCCCTGGGTCCTGCTAAGACTGAACCCCCAGTGAACTAGATTGTTGGAGGGAGGGGCAGCAAGGGGGGAGGATGGGGAGGGAACATCCATAAAGAAGCGGAGGGAGGGGATGTTTGCCGGAAACAGGAAAGGAATAACACTCAAATGTATATAAGAAATACTCAAGTTAATAAAAAAAAAAAAAGAATAAACGTGATTTTTTTTGAAAAAATGTTTTGTTTTTAAATGAGTTTGTGTATCTGTCTGTCCATCTGCATACAGGTGGGAGTATGTACACATAGAGTGAGTTGCACAAGGAGACCAGAAGAGGGCGGTAGAGCTCACAGAGCAGGAGTTGCAGGACACTGTGGGCCACTTGACATGGCTGCTAAAACCTGAGTGTTCTGCAAAGCTACAGTATGTGCTTTAACCACACACTCATCTTTTTAGCCCCATCCACGTGGATTTTGATTTAAAAATGGGTTTACAAGGAATTCTTTGACTTTAGATTGCCATCAAATTCTCCTGGATAACAACATTTATACTGGATTAAAACGAAAAAAATAAGACCTAGTGTTCAAGGGACAGTGTACTATATTAGAATCTGCACCTCTCTCTGTCAGAGCGTCTTGGCTTATAGGGTGGACTAAGAAGGAGAAGTTTGTATGCTCTGAACCCTCAAGCTCCTTCCTTCCTGTTCTTGGCTATAGACTACTTTCATTCTTAATGAAATATTGCGAAGCCTGGTACATGATTTCAAATATTGCTCTACCTCTACCATCTCTGTTTTGAAATACTTTTAAAACTCTGACTGAATCAAAGACTATTTTAGTATAGATCTCCTTACCTAAAAATCGAGGCTATATTCATGAGATGCAAACATTTACAGACACAGAGACTGGAAAGATGGCTCAGTGCTTTAGAGCTCTTACTGCCATTCCAGAGGACCTGAGTTCAGTTCCCAGCACCAACAAAAGGTGACTCACAACCATCTGTACCTCCAGCTTCAGGGAATCCGATGCCTCTGGCCTTCTTAGGTACCCACACTCACAAGCACATACCCACATGCATGCACATACAACTACACATAGTTCAGAATAAAAATAAACCTTAAAAATTAATCAGAGGTGGATATCACCCACGCTGATGGCATCACAGACATTATCACTTGAAACTACACCTGTGATAATGTTTGCTGCAGACCACGTTCACTTAGACTGCTTCACCCATGGCTGGTGACACAAAGAGGGTTTTATGATGAAGAACTGGAATCTCCAGAAGCATGGAGACAAAAACAAGACCAAGTGGGTAGAAAAGCAGTCAAGAAACAAATGAATGACAAAAGGTAAGTTCTATTATTAAGAGAACATTTAAGAACAATTACATCCAGGAATTATGTGTGACTTTATTCTTACTTATATTTCCAACATTGGACACCATCATGGTACCTGGATAATTAGGTTTAAATAAATGATTCCCAGTGAGGGTTAGCTCAGATAGTGAGCCACTGAAGTTATCTAATGAGTATCGCTAAGTTGTGCTTATAAAATTAGGTAACATTGAATATGCTATGGGAGATGCTATGCCCAGATATTAATAACAGATATGCATACAACTATGTTGCTTGGGATACAGTAGGTCTTGAATACATTTACTTCCCCCCTTTAGTCCAAGATTCCATAAGAATGGGGTCAGAGAGATGGCTCTGTGGTTAAGAGCACTGGCTGCTTTTCCAGAGGCCCTGGGTTTGGTACCCAGTACCCACATGACAGCTCCTAACTGTCATTAACTCCAGTTTTCAATATTTTCTGCCCTCCACAGGTACTAGGCATGCGTAGGGCTGAAAGACTTTTATTTTATGTACAGTTAAACACTGTGCGTTCTCTAGGACGTAACCTGCTGGTTGAGGAGGGTGAGTTACTGGTTTTCATGCCTGCTCTGAACAGGTTACATCTACTGAGGCTGTTGAATATTCTACCCACATGATAACTTTATTGCTGTTTTTAATGCCATGCCTTGTTGAGTAAAAGGCTACAATTCCAAGAGCTAGGACTTTGTGGCACATAAAACAAACGGAGTAAGAGAAAAACAGGAGAGGAACACAGGGACATTGAGAGGAGCCTGCAGAACTTTAAGTTCCATAAACACGTGCATTTTGAAGTTTGCAAAAGAAATTCAAAGAAGTTAAAACAATGGGATTTCTAGAAATAGCAAGTCTTTGTTTAGCCATAGGTCAAATGAAGTCCAAGTGAAAGGGAAGCTTTCTGCTTGGCACTGCTGTGCTCAGCTGCAGTCTTCTGACCCCCACACAGCCCATGGGCCCAGCTCTGGCTTTGTTAGAAGTAACTCACATTCCACATGCTGAGCCAGTAACATTGCCTTTTGGCTGATGTGCTAAAGTTTGTATGCTCCAGCAGGGAGAGGAGAGAGGAACTGGAAAGGCTGCAGAGGGTGTGAGGCAGGATGAAGAAAGCCCACCAAACAAGAGGGAAGAAATATCTTTTGACACCCTTTTGCATGTTCTTAGTCAAAGAGGAAAATGCTTTAACACAGGTACTAAAGTAATGGGCAGAACTCCACACAGAGGTTGGAGATGCTGTACAGATTATAGATCTTCTGTTGTGAGCAGATAAACCCGTCAGTCACCAGGAGCCAACCAATTCATTACTTTGTCCTACAAAGTTCTTTAAGAGTCCTTTAAAGTCATCGTTTACGTGAGAGACAAAGGAATCAAATAAATTATTTATTAGCCTCAATGATGGTGTCTTAGGGTTTCTTTTGCTGTGAACAGACACCATGACCACAGCAACTCTTATAAAGGAAAACATTTAATTGAGGCTGGCTTACAGTTCAGAGGTACAGTCATTATCGTCATTGCAGGAAGCATGGCAGCATGCAGGCAGACATGGTGCTAGAGAAGGAACTGAGAGTTCTACATCTGGATCTGCAGGCAGCAGGAAGCCTTTAAGCCTGGCTTAAGCCAGATCTCAGAGTACACTCCCTAATGACAAACCTCCTCCAACAAAGCCTCACCTACTCCAACAAGGCTATAACTCTTAATAGTACCATCCCTATGGAGCTACAAGGGCCACATTTATTCAAATCACCACATATGGTTCCTGAAAAACAGGTCCTTAGGGAAAATTAGAAAATCCTATTGACTATACCCTACTTGTGGAAATCGTCAAAGCCTTTTCACTAGTTTCCATTAGTTCCTTAGCTACGCTGAATCACAGAAACCATTTCATTCTGTTTAACTCAGGGTATATCCAACATGCGTATCATAGGAATTATTAATAGCATCTGATAAATGTTAGAACATAAAGTAGGGAATGGGCTCCTGATGTGACAATCCTAAGTGGTCAGCCCTAAACACAAGTCTATACAGGCGATGCTAACTGGACTCAGTGGGCTGTACACATAGTCTATAATAATTCTACAACTGTAGAAGAAGATGTCATTGAACTTGAGAGGGGATGCTGGGAAGAACATGGGAGGAGCTGGAGGTGGGAAAGGAAGGGGTGAAAAGATATGAGTAGTTTTACTCATGCATGAACTTCTAAACTACTAAAATATAAAAAGAATGGGAAAAATTAAATTTCCTTTCTTCATGCTGATAGAAAAAGCTGCTCTTTGAGCTAGAAAACATTACTGCGTTTATCAATAAATTCTCATTGATTAGGGGCGGGTTAGAGGATTCTTCTAGTTGGAACCACTGTTATACACAGAGGCGTTTAAGAGGTTCCAAGATAAGGGCCATTGTGACTCTTGCTTTCAGCAGCCAGTGCAGTTGATGTGGTTTAGTGGGGAAGCTGGCCCATCTCTCACCATGCCACACGCTCCGCTGAATGTCCTCTTCTACAAAGGCACACTGTTCATAATCTACTGCATTTGGCCTAATCTAGTCTGGCCTTGTTGACAGAACCATGAGGCCAATCTTTGGGACATACTTCTAGGTTTCCAATCAACATTTTAAGAGAGATTAGATAACATATTTCTGTGCTAAATGGACAAGCTCTTCTGGGAATCATGAATTCTGTCATTTCCCATACCTGGGTTGTAACTGACATTTCATAAGCAAATTGTTACCAAGGAATGTACTTAAAAGATTTCTTTGAACATTTTATCATGTGGCAGATGCTTTCTTCACTTTTCTATATAGAGAAATTTCAATAAAGTTTTAAATTCTATCAGTGCCCTGACTTGATGAATCAAAGAAAGCCGAGAAAGCCAATACTTTGAAAATACAGGTTTCTTATTCTGATATCTGAGTTTTTCTTAGGTTTTAGATCTTCTGGCAAGTTTACATTTTAAAACAATCTTCTCTAGGGGTAAAACTTAATCTTATTTTTTAAAATGAAATGGTGATTGGTGCTAACACAAAACGTCTGCCAATATTGAGAAGATTTTGAAGATGTACCTTAAAGATTATCAGTTTTAGTGCTCTAAAAACATATCCAATAAAAGAGGAGAAGTTTAATGTTCAAGCTTTTCAACCATCCATCCCACCCAAGTTTGTCAGTAATTGCATAATGAAAGATATATGCTCAGCAGGCCAAGCAATGCTCTCTCCATTATCAACTTGAGAATGTTATCTTTTTAGGAGTCTAGGCCAAAAACTGTAGTGCTCTCCAAAATTACATTTAATCAAAATAAGCTCTATTGGCAAAATATTCCATTTCATTGATTCTAAGAGGGACACACTCATATTTTATATTAGGATACATTGCACAATAGTGTCTTAAGTTTTGTTATGCAGACAGTGATCCTACCTCAACCCTCTTTTGCTGTATAGACACTAACATCATAATTGCATTGTATGGCTGTATAAAATTCTCAAAAATATAGAATATTATATTAAACTATATATAATTATGTATATAATCATATTAAGTATAGCTGGTATACTTGTAAAATGAGTGTCAGAACGTTAAAGAAAATTCCACTACAACAGTAGAACACACTCATTGATCCCTGGAAATAATTACAGAGACTGTCAGGTAATGAGATGTGGAAGGGCCACGCAACAACCTATAAAGGGAGTCAAAGCTATTTGGTTCTGCATATTTGCAAAGGTGAAAGAAGAACCCAGTACCAAGACTTCTACTTTCAGCCAAGAGGAATTAGGGAGTCGTTTTAATATCATGCCTAAATAACCAAAACAATCAGATAAAATATTATGAAACCATATTGTTCAAGGCATTGGATCTCAGGTTGAGAAGGACAGTGATTCCCAAGATTCAGGAAGCAAAGCAGGTATAGCTTAGTATTTCATTGTCTAATTTTCTTGAATGGGGTTCCTGGCTGTGGCTTTGTCAGTGGGAACTCTGTGGTGAGGAGACAAACCTGAGAATTCCAGTGGAAGTGGAAGCAGTTAGAGTTTCTCGGAAAAAAAAAAAAAAAGAAAGAGGAGAGCTATTGAGGGGGAGGGAGTGAGGGAGGGAGAGAGAGAGAGAGAGAGAGAGAGAGAGAGAGAGAGAGAGAGAGAGCGCTAAGGTAGTCTTGAAGCATATATATCAATGCATCAAAGTAAGGACACTGACTTAGCTTGGGAAAAGGACAACACAAAGAATTATGAATAGATTGTAGTCACGCAGGGCTGAAAAGAATGTCTTGTCCCACCAGCCAGAATTGAAGACATCATAATTCATGGAACATTGAGTATTTAGAAGGGCCTTCCCTTGTAGAAGGGTACAATGAACTCTAGGCCAAGCACGGCTTTGCTCCCACCTACCAAATTGTAAGACTCAAAAAGATCACACTGAGTTCAAGTAACTTAAGTGCTCCCAGAACAAAGCTTAAGTATATTTATAGGAATACAAAAATATCTCATACCCAACAAAGTAGAATCTGCAATGACTGGCATCTAGTCAAAATTACCAGACATGTAAAGAACCCAAAAATATAGCCCAACTGAAGTGAAAAATCCATCAATCAAAACACAGAATGGACATTAAAATAGTCAGTATAACTGTATTCCATATGTTCAGAAAGTTAAGTACTGAAAAAGGTCTTTAGCCTCATAAGATTTCACTGGTGAATGCTACCATGCATTTAAAGAAGAAATAGAAATAGTAAATATTAATAATAAAATCAATCTCATATATTATTTTTTCCAGAAAATAGCATATAAGGGAATATTTCCAAACTCACTATATGAGGCCAGGATTAGAGGGATCTCCAAGCCAATCACAGACAGCACCTCATCTGAAAATACAGACTACTGTGTTTCATAAAATAGGTGTAAAAACTCTTAATTGATTGGTAAATCAATTACCAATGCATAAAAAGAATGGCTATGACTAAGTGAAGTTTATGTTTGGATTAGTTTATCTCAGCTTGTTAATAAGGCCAAGGAAAGCTACATGATCATATCATGTGAGACATAAAGGGAATTTGATCAAATTTGATGTCCATTTATGATAATAACTCTTGAAGTCTCTCTCTCTCTCTCTCTCTCTCTCTCTGTGTGTGTGTGTGTGTGTGTGTGTGTGTGTGAGAGAGAGAGAGAGAGAGAGAGAGAGAGAAGAGTGAGTGAGCTCTTGTAAAAGACCTTCAGCTAATGTCATACTTGGTTGTGAGAAGTAGACTGCTTTCTCCTTAAGAATGGAGTAAGAAGAATGGATGCCACTCATTTCCTATCCCTGCGTCAGGCCCTGGCCAAAAGAAGGACCCTAAAAATTGAAACTGAAGAAGAAAAATAATCTTTATCTGTAAACAAGATGATTATTTACGTAGAAATTCCAGCATTTACCAAAACTCAAAGGGCTAGTAAGTGAATTAAAATACATGGCAGACATATACCACATAACCAATCACATTCGTATAACTCTAATATATAACTGGAGAGGTAAA
Source organism: Rattus rattus (assembly GCF_011064425.1). Classification (NCBI taxonomy): domain Eukaryota; kingdom Metazoa; phylum Chordata; class Mammalia; order Rodentia; family Muridae; genus Rattus; species Rattus rattus. The sequence continues at coordinate 67,609,871 of NC_046154.1, forward strand.
TTAAAAAAAAAAAACTCAAGGGGTTGGGGATTTAGCTCAGTGGTAGAGCGCTTGCCTAGCAAGCTCAAGGCCCTGGGTTCGGTCCCCAGCTCCGAAAAAAGGAAAAAACAAAAACAAAAACAAAAAAAAACCCAACAACAACAACAACAAGAAAACCCTAGTACCATTTGTAATTGATGAAAAACTACAAAAGGCTTAAATCCCAAAGTCGAGGATATGTGTACTGGGAATTAGTAAAGACTGATGAAGACATTAAAAAAGACCTGATTAGCAAAGAAACACAAGGTTCTGACAGGTCAAATGACTTAATACACTAAAGTTGCCAAGAACTCTGCTCTAACCAAATCAATCCAAAGAACTCACCTACTTCTACTCAAAGTCCTGGGGACAACTTTTATAGATATGAACAAGAAGACTAAATTCACCTGGACAGGCAAAGAACCAGATAGGAGAGTCAAAATTACTTTTAAATGAAGAATAATTACAAGCTCTAAGGATCACGTTACCTTGTTTTGAGATTTACTGCAGAAGTAGCACAATAAAGGCTGATGAGGCATCGTGGTGGTGTAGAGGCAGGTGGATTCAGCATGGTGTGTGTGTGTGTGTGTGTGTGTGTGTGTGTGTGTGTGTGTGTGTGTGTGTGTGTGTGAAACAGTAATAATTAAAGAAGAAGAGGAGGTCATAAATTTGGTGTGGGAGAAATTCGAAGGGAGAGTTGGTGGAATGGAAGTATAAATATAATACTCATGCATGAAAATCTCAAAAATTTTTAAAAGTTTCAAAGGAAATGTGAAAAAGAGCATCATTCTGAGAAAAATTTTGTTTTAGTTTTACTTAGCAATTTACTCGCGTTGTATTTTATCTTTTTCATGTTTCTAAAAGTATTATTATGATTAAACATGTCTAGATGTGAAACCGAGCTTTCTAAGGCGAATGAAGTACGAAGTAGAAACCCTGAGTGATCAGAAAGGTATCGTGTCCTAATGCGAGTTTAAATGACAGCTTCGTTCTTCCTGTGGCACATGAAATCTGGAACATTTCTCAATCGATGGCGTCGTAGAGCCTTAGAAAGAGAGTCCATCTAGAACTAGACCTTTCCTGGGCTATCCACAGCTACTGCCTAAGGCTTGATCTCCCCTGGCCAAGCTCCCTGCAGTAGCCTCCAGACTGTATCTCCTACTTCCACAGTCATCCCAACTCCGTGCTCTGCTCCCAGATGTAGAGCGATCCTTTAATCCAAATCAAGCTCTTCTGCTCAAAGTTCCCCGTGGTTCCTTAATTCATTTAGACTAAGATCCAAACTCCTTTAACACTCCACATGCCCATGAGATTCTTCACCTCACTGCCTTCCTGCCTTCAAGCTTTCTCTGGGCTTTTGGAAACGTTTTCATTGTCCCCCACAGAATTTGTCACAAGTGTACATACTTTAAAACCACTGTATTTGTCTTTCTTTCAGCCTTGAAACTCTTCCCTGTCATGATGCCAGATATCCGACTTTTGCATCATGACCCCCTTTCGCATCTATCAAGCATCAAGTTTCTTACCAGTAAGCCCTTTTCTTACCAACCTTTTAAAAATTGCAATTCATCTCCAGCCCTGGCTGGCAGCTCACCCACATCCCGTGTTCTTCTCCTTCCTTGATTAACGTTTCCCATCTCTCCAATGGCACCAAAAGACCCAGTGGGACCTATGCATTTTGTCTGTTTATCTGTCTGAGGGCTCATCACACGAGTATGTAAGTCCCTCGGAGAAATGAGTTTCTGTCTGTTTTGCCCTTTGCTGTGTTTCCAGCACTGAGAACAGTTTTGCAGTGTCTTATAAATGCCTGCTGTTGAATGAATAGCTAGGCATCTTTGAGAGGATCGTGAGTATAGCATGAAGCAGCCATGTATGAGGCACAACTTTTATTACCACTTTTCTTCTTTATACTCAGAAGGTCCTATGTTTTATTATAAACACACTTCACCTCAATTTTTTTGACCCAGAATGAAGGCCCAGGAATATCTCAATCCACAGGCATTATAAATCAGCATGAGTCATAGTCTGAGAGTCCTTTGAATTAGGAGCTTCATTTTATCTTGATATCAAATTAGCTTATCTGACCCTTGCCACTCAAGGAGTGTGGCAAAAGCCCTTATGAATGTCCTTGTGGTTTCAAAGCCTACAGCTACATTAGAAAGTTCTGCAGACCAGATGCAAATTCATTGCAGACTGGCTGGATCGGGTCTAAGGGTCTAAGAAGATACATATTACCACACTTGTCAAAAAGACTTGTATGCCTTTACGTTTCAAAATGAGTCTTTCCATTTCAAGAAACAAAAGCGAGGTAGTTAGCGAATTCTTTTTTCACATTGTTCTAAGGAAGCCAAGAATTGAGTAGGAGAAGGAGGCTTGACCGTTATCACTGGAGTTTTTTCCAGTGCAAAAGGAAGGGGCAATTATGGCGTCTCTTGATAAAATGGTGGCTCCCTCTCACTCAGCAGCAGCCATTTGATAAGTTACTCCTATTTTTCTTGTTTTGTTCTGGCACTTTCTGCAATAGTCTTTCTCCACTCTTCTGTTTTGCCTTTGTTCCCTTGAGTTTTGATAACATAAGAAAAAAAAAACTTGGATATAAATTTAGAAAGAAAATGAGTTCAGTGTGGGGAGCCCGAGTGCTAGGAGTTGGAAGGGAGCATGTGGCTGGCTTACGGCTTCTTTTGGCAAGACATTGGGAGAGACCTGGCAGCACTCCTCCTGCGCCTCAGGGGCGGAGCCTGCTCACCTGGCCAGCACACTGCCAGTTGAGCAGCTAATCACCCTTGCTTGTGAGCTGCCTTGAAGTCTGTAAGTACAGGGAGGGAGACTCTTCTGGGGTGGACTCGTTCAGCATCTGCTATGGATTGTGGTGAGGGGCATGCACATGCCGCGCTTTATTGATATAAATCATTTTGTCATGAGACATCGTCAGGGCTAAGGTAAACGAATCAATTGCATTTTGTCGTTACGTATAATCATCAGGTTGTGTATTAATATAATTTACCCACTGTCAGTCTTGAATGGAGTCCCTTTCGCTGAAGTATATATTTGCAGAACTGGGGATGACATAAGGCTCCCAACTTACCTCAGTTTGTTCTTTTAGAGCTTTTCTCCCTTTTCCACAGTGACTCATGGCCTGGGAATGGCGGCAGTGTGTGTGTGCTCGTGTGCATGTGTGCATGCATGTGTGTGTGTGTGTGTGTGTGTGTGTGTGTGTGTGTGTGTGTGTCTGTGTGTGACCAACTGCCCCCAGTAGGAGGGCAAGAGGAATACCTACAAGAATACTGTTCTGGCTGTACTGTGCTATCAGGAAGGTGGAGGAGGCATGAGGGGAAGGGAAGACTCCCTACTACAACAGGCTTTCATAGTAACCAGAGCGTAGTTGTAGCACACATGCCTAATTTTTGTGCTTACTGGCAAGTCCTGCATTCCCAGATTGTGGGCACCAATTCAATTATGTAAGCGATAATTAGAAAGATTTTAATTCTTCAGCATTCCTCAGAGAATTCCATTAAGAGTGACCTTTTAAATGCATTTTTAAAATAAAAAAATGTAGCCAACCCGAATTTCAGAGACTTAAAAAAGAGTTCTGCCTCTATCCAGTTCTGGTTTCCATCTTCTGACTTCCTTAGTTCTTCGACATATAAAAGAAGCTCTGAGCACATGTGAGCAACATATAGGACCAAAGAAAATGCTTTCCTGCATGTGCTATATCAATGTCGGAGTCATACCACCCTTTATTTTAGCTGCCAGATATTTTAGAAGTTTTACTTCTAGAAGAGTCTCATTTTCCCATGCCTCCAGGGTAGTCAAAACGTGGTGAGTGTCCTCAGTGGACATCTCTAATGCTTCACATGCTCAACTGTCCCTGGCCATTCTCCCTGCCTCTTTTCCCAGTTGGCCCTTCCCCCCTGTCAAGGTGCCTTTTCAGGGCTTCACAGAAGAGTTCCCGAGTGCTTTCCAGAACAGCTTCACCTGTTCTCCTCCTGACCCACAGGCCCATTTACAGACGTACATCGGCTGCACACCACTTGTTCCCCTCTAACTAGTCAACAGAGAACAACACACTCAAAATTTTACTCTCACTTCCCAGGCTTGGGGAGACATATGAAAATTGATATTGGAAAATGACATTCTGAAGGGTAGTAGATAATGAAAACATTAGGCCAGGGTCAACATAGCTCTAAAACTCCATGCCCTTAAGTAGAAGGACCATGCTTCTTTCTGTGCAGTGGTCTTCACAGAGGAAACTATGATAATTAATCACATGCAACTCCATGCTTTCAGATGCCATGGCGTTTATGACTTCTATTCTCACAAGACTCAACCTGGAAGGTATCCTTGGTCTTCTGAGCAGATCTACCCATCTGTTTTATTCAACTCCAGAATTAGTAAGTAGCATGACAGGACAGAAGAGGAATGGGTAAGTGTTTAGGTACTGGGATCAGACTCTGGACGAAAATATTAGCTCTTTGTGTGACACCATAGTATCATACTATCTGGGAATGTCTCATTCATGTCCTCTATACCATGACAACTAAAACTACCTTGCTAACTAGGTTTCTATACAGACTATGTGAGGTGCTAGTGTGGAGTTCAAAGCACATTCATATACAGGAAGTATTTGTTGTTTATTGATCTAAGGAAGATCAGGACACAAACATCATTAAATGGCTTCACAAAACTTTGGCCCATTAATTCTGAAAGAACCTATTGTCAGCACTGACAGCAGGCAAGCCACCTTGTACATGAGGGCCCTGTGATTCTGCAGTAGTAGGGGTGAATTTGTACTGATTTTTCTTAATCTCCCTGTGATAATTTTACCAGTCATCTCAGACTGCAGGAGTTAAGATGCAGTCTGCATGCACCTCCATTGAGCAGAAAAGCTCATGCATCTTTAGACACATATCTAATTTGTCCCTACTGTGCCCCAGAAGAAAAAAAGCTTCTCCTTCAGGTTGCAACTGGTGGCCCAATTTGTCCCACATGAGTCCATAAAGCAGGAATGGATTCACCTCAATTTTCAGATTCTTCTCTGCTTTGGTAGATGTTTTATCCAACAGGTGCATAGGGGAACCACTGCTAGGTAAGGGTTAAGGAACAAGTCAACAAGTACAGGACTGCCCATCTCTGTAGTGTCTTACATTTACTTGCAGAGAGCTGAGATTTATACTGCCCTCGAACCAGCCGGCAGGTCGAGCCATCTCCACTGCAGACTCCACAGTTATCCTTCTTGACGGTGCTTCCCAGCTGGTGATCACAGCCAACGATCTAGCAGGAAAGAGAAATGGATAATTCGGTGAGGCGCCTCCCAGTGCAGGGATCTCTGGTAAGGCCAATGGCTATGAAGGATGAGCACACCCCTTGTCTCTGAGAGACACAAGCTGTACCTCATTTCCAAGGGACAGAGGTAACAGAATTTGAAACAGGCTAAGGGGGAAATATGTATTAGGGGTAAAAATATCTTTAGAGTTCAAGTATATAAGGCAGAAGATTATAGAAGACAGAGAATGGGGACCGGAAGAATGGCGAGAAAGTAAAAATAGATTCTAAACTTCTGATGTTCTAGAACCTTAATGCAAATGTACTTCTCAGTGTTAATATTGATGTCTCACTAAAATTATAAAATACGTAGCTGTGAAGACCCACATCTGGAAAGACATTATCAATAATCTCCAAGCTCTGAATGCTACCTAGAACACAAACTGCATAAGAATTTTGTACATTAGATTCATTAATATATTTTAAGAAATCAGAAGAGTACTTCAACTGCAGGTTAACATTTCTTTAATGCTGTGACATTAGCTTTTTTTCCCCAGTAACACTAACACAGTTGTGTGTGTGTGTGTGTGTGTGTGTGTGTGTGCAGGCACGCGCACGTGCACATGTCCAAGCATGCATATGTCTGTAGTGAAGGAATGGCTCTATCTGGCTTTTTCCTGTATAAAGCAAAACTAACATATCATTACCTTTCAAAATTGTCACTCAAGATATCTCTATTTTATAGTTGAAACTGTGTGTTATACCCAAGTCTACTTGGATGACAGGCAGCCATTTTCTAAGTAAACTCATCAAAACATTCATGGTTGGTCAAAATCAAGGTTACTGGAACCATAAACCTTTACCAAGTAGACAGGCAAGCTTCTTTGTATCATGTTTTCTCTCTTCTGTTTAAGTTAGAAAAAAAGCCAGATCCATATTGCACTCGGTTGCATACCTTGGAATTTTATATTCACCCAATACCAAAGCCTTGCCATGTTCCCAAATGATTTCATTTATTGATTTTGAAGAAATAAAGTAAGAAATAGAGTGACATTTCAAGAGGTTCATCACCAGACATTACAAACCCTTTGATGGGTGTCTGTGGAGCTGTAGAAGAGTTCTTGACAAAATTTGTAGATGGGCTTCAACATGAATACCAAGTGTTTATTCACTCCTGGACTTTAAGAACATGGTGAAATGGAGGGGAACAAAAATATTCATAGGAGGGGCTAGGGAGGCAAAGTTTAGAGCAGAGACTGAAGGAATGGCCATTCAGAGCCTGCCCCACATGTGGCCCATACATATACAGCTACCAAAACTAGATAAGATGGATGAAGCTAAGAAGTGCATGTGACAGGAACCGGATATAGATTCTCTCCTGAGAGACACAGCCAGAACATGTCGATTACAGAGGTGAATGCTGGCAGCATAACACTGAACTGAGAATGGAACCCCCATTGGAGGAATTAGAGGAAGGATTGAAAGAGCTGAAGGGGCTTGCAAGTCCATAAGAGCAAAAATGTCAACCAATCAGAGCTTCCAGAGATAAACCACTACCCAAAGACTATGCATGGACTGACCCATGGCTCCAGCTGCATATGTAGCAAAGGATGGCCTGCTGGGCACCAGTGGAAGGAGAAGCCCTTGGTCCTGCCTAGGTTGGATCCCCAGTATAGGTGATTGTCGGGGGGTGGTGGTAAGAGGGGATGAATAGTGAGGGGAAGAGCCTTATAGAAGGGGAGGGGGTGGAGTTAGGGGGCTTATGGACAGGAAACTGGGAAAGGGAATAACATTTGAAATGTAAATAAGAAATACTCAATAAAAAAATAACCATTCAAATAACGTTTTCTCGAGGGCCTACTAAGGGCCAGGTGCTAAATTAGGGGCACAGTTCAGTGTTAAAGTTAAACGTGTATGGGCCCACCTGCAGGAGACTTATGGTCTAGCTGGGAGGAAGATGATGTATAAATCATTATGAGCCATAAAAGTAAGAAGACAATTGTGAGAAAACCCACAAATACAGACACGCAGTACTCTGAGAGCCGACAACATAGTGACTTTGATGAGAGAAGCCAGAGAGGATCTGCCTGAGGAGGAATCTTCTTAGCTTAAAAAGGGATAGAGTAGTAGAGTTAGCACTGCAGGGGTACACGTGGCTGCAGGGGTACACATGGCTGCAGGGGTACACATGACTGCAGGGGTACACGTGGCTGCAGGGGTACACGTGTCTACAGGGTACATTGGCTGCAGGGGTACATTGGCTGCAGGGGTACACGTGGCTGCAGGGGTACACGTGTCTACAGGGTACACGTGGCTGCAGGGGTACATGTGGCTGCAGGGGTACATGTGGCTGCAGGGGTACATGTGGCTGCAGGGGTACATGTGGCTGCAGGAGTACACAAGGCTGAAAGGGGGTACACATGGCTATATGTATACCATATTCTTTAGAAGTGCTACATTAGACACTAATTAGAACGAAGAGGTGAAAATGGTCACAAAACTAGATTCTTTAGTGAAACTGGCTCACAGGAATGCATGGCGACCTAAGTCACCCCACTCCAGGGTCACAGGCTCAGGGCTCTGTTGCTCAGGTGAAGAAAGACAGGTTTATGTTCATAGGATTTTCACTTATATAGAAGGACAGACAAGATGGGCAGTGGGCATGAGAATCTGTGCCCACATCTTGAGCATCAAACTGGATTCCCTTCTTAAACTGTAGAACTTTCAGGTTTCTTAAAAGGTTTAAGTTTCTCTGGAAAAATTTTAATGGGTTTTCATGTCTCTAATGCACCAGAGGAGATAATCATAAAAATCCTTCCATAATCCTAAAGACTTCTTATGACTCCAAAACCATGTTTAGAAAAGAAGAATTTAGCTTTCTTAGATCCAAAGGGACAGTCATATTAGGGATTGCTAAATACGAGGTGACATTCCTTCTGAGTAACTTGGCCAGAGCCTAACTCAGTGCTCTCAGGGTGGGTTTGGAGACCCTAGGATATGAACCGAGCCAATTCTGAATGCAGCTTAATGTCAGCGCTTAAACACAGACCTCTCTGACACAATTGCCTTTTATTTTTTAACTTTTCTTTTTCTTTGTATCAATTCCCTTTTAAAATGCCAAAATATTCTAACTCAATTATTTCTAAAATGTGGAATATTTTATCATCAGATAAAACATTCTTATTTTGTTCCCAGTAGAAAATTGTTTGCAATTCAATCAGGATGATCACTCCTGACATATTTTAATCTGTTGATTATGAATAACTATTAGATTAATTAGAATTTAAACTCTTACTTTCAGATCTATTATTAACAGAAAAGAAAGTAACCAGGAATGCAGAAATGGTCTGAAATGGTAAGTATGATGCCAGCACTTGATGTTACTTTGAGCATTTTATATTTTATGGAACTCTCTCAATCAACCCCTTTACTTGGTGGATTCCTACTGATCCTTCAAACTCTAAATTAAGAATCCTTTGTGCAAAGAAAGACTTTTCCAGAATCTGGAGTTAACTTCCCTATATCTCTATGCTTTTTCACCCTTTTCTTTATGGATAGCAGACTAAGGGTCACACCTAGTATGCCTCAGGATTTTCTCTATAACACAGGCTCTAATTTTACTGGGGTAGTAATATTTTAAGTTAAAAAAGGCATTTCTCTTTGGCCATATATCTACATTATAATTGTTGAAATATAAATGGCAATATAATGTGTCCTGGGCAGACGAATGAATCTGATTTAACTTAGGAAAGGGCCTGTACTACCCTCTGCCTGCCTTCCTATCTGATGGCCCCTACCTTAAAAAGGAGACAACCTTGAGAATTAAAAGACCATGCTAAGGATGGAGCAGCACAGAGGACAGAACTAGTTCCTGTACCACACTGGGGCTGATTATATCTTAGCTTCTTTTTGCAAGAGAATGTGTCTCTATTAGTTTAGGTCACTATTATTTTGGTATTTCTTTTACACACACCCAACTCACATGGTTACAGAACTGATATGGGGCTTGATTGATGAACATATCTGCCTGGATATCAAACTGTGGTTCCCTCTCAACACCCAGAAAATAAATTTCCCAGACACCAGAGGTTATCAATTAAAAGACCCAGTGAATCGCTAGTAGGGTCCTACAGGGCCCATCTCAGTCATTTCAGCCAGTTGCCATTGTTCTTGCCTATCCTATGGAACATAATGGTTAAAATCCTATTGCCGAAGACACCACATGCCGGAGTCATGGACACATTAAGTTTGTACTGACCTGGGAGTATCATTCCCATTGCCCAGCTTTCATAGTGCTGGAAGAGTCTATGTATGCTACTGGGAGGGAGCAAAGTCTCCAGTAATATTACCCAGAAGTGAATACTGCAAGCTACAATAATAACCACTCTGGCAAGATATGCCCACTGGCACAATGGTGGCACAGCTGTTATTGGAGTAATCAGCCATTTATTTTATTTTATTTTTATTTATTAACTTGAGTATTTCTTATTTACATTTCGAGTGTTATTCCCTTTCCCGGTTTCTGGGCCAACATCCCCCTAACCCCTCCCATTCTTTATGGGTGTTCCCCTCCCCATCCTCCCCCCAACAATCTAGTTCACTGGGGGTTCAGTCTTGGCAGGACCCAGGGCTTCCCCTTCCACTGGTGCTCTTACTAGGATATTCATTGCTACCTATGAGGTCAGAGTCCAGGGTCAGTCCATGTATAGTCTTTAGGTAGTGGCTTAGTCCCTGGAAGCTCTGGTTGCTTGGCATTATTGTTCATATGGGGGTAATCAGCCATTTTTGATTGGATTTAAAGCTCACTCCACGAGCAGTGTGTGTGTGTGTGCATGTGTACGTGTGCATGTGGGTGTGCATGTGTGTGTGTGTGTGTGTGTGTTTGTACCTGTGTCTAAAAATAGAAAGGACATGGCACAAAGGACAAGAAGCCACATTTAAGCCTCTGTCCTGACACAGAGGAATTACTGTAGAGGGCAACTTATTAGAGACTATTTCCCAAGTGCACCTACACTCATTATTAATATGTCATGGAAGGATATGTTCAGGTCACTGAGTTCCCAGATCCACCCCATTCTGGACAAGATGCTAAAGTGAGATAAAGTCCACTCATCGTTCTGGCAACTGCGGGAAATCTTCTGGATAAGGACGGAAATCGAGCTGAGTATTTTGGTCATATGTAGCTTTTTCATATTCTGCTACCATATACCAGATGGAGCAGGGATCTAGCCTCATCCCCATCAGAATGATTGCACAATATAGCTAAGATTACCAAACGCTTATTTCAAACGCTATGAAGAATAAGACATGCTAAAAACGATGTGCAGACAAGCAAAATATCACCAATAAAATCCCAAGACTGACGAGTATTAATAACGGTCTTTTGGATGTTTACATACAGTTAATAGACCACCACGCTTGACTTTAACATTTTAGACACATGATGTTTTGTGTGCACTCTGATATAAAAATCCATGCACACAGACATACGACCCCTTTCTTTCTTTCTGACGAGAAAATATGAATACAATACTGCAGATGCGCCTTCTTTTCTCAATACTTGCTAAAGTCAGTAGGGAAGGGGCTCCTTAAACAAAAACTGCTACCAAGTCAGCCATCCCAGTTGGCTCACTGACTTTCAACACATTTTTGCAGATTTTAGGCAGCAGGACTTCAGTGCATGCTGAAAGGTCTTTCTTCCTTCACTTTCCACAGCTGATAGCAACAGACTAGGTGAGACACAAGACTGGAATTCCCTAGGTGCTGTAATACGTAAAAACATCTTGACCAGAAGTCACGGAAGAAAACCAATTCAACAAAGCAGTCATTTTTATAACACGAATAAATGTAATCCCTAAGCAGATGCTATACCCTAGATAAATGATCTGAGGTGGTTCATGCTGGCCCTGTTTCAAATGGCTCCCCATAAAGACCTCAACTGCAAACATCAAATACTGGTCCAATGATGTCAAGCTTTTCGTGATCCAACCCATGAGGTAAGACACTGTTAAACCCTTCTATTTTCAGCACTGGGGAAGACAAATATGGAACACAAAAGTGCAAATCTGATCAGAGCACCTCTGAATTATTTAATCCAGACAGAATTATATGGGAGACAGCATGCTCTTACATATATTATACCTCATTTCCTAATTATGCTTAGAAGTAGGGGGGGTATAAAACATCCAATCAGATTCTTCAAAGATTAAGATCTTTGCAATAAGATGTATAGCACATATTTCTGATGTAATATAATGAAAAAAAAAGTTAAAACCGGTAAATAAAGCCAAAAGAAAAACCCAGGTTGGGAAGACTAAGTCCAGACATGAGGAGGCTATGCGTGTTGTGTACCACGAACTTACATAGCTTTGCTGCATGGTAAGTGGGGTTACGTGCTGTGTCTGTATTCAAGCTTTTCAGAATAGAAGAAAGGAGAGCAACTGTGTAAAAGAAGAAACCTATTGGATTGTTTCAAAACGGGATGTGTTCGTTCTAGTAGGCATAACTAGTGTCTGTGTAATGGATGGATTAAAAAAATACAGGTTCAGGAAAACCTCAAAGGACCCAAATGCCAGATGCATATTTTCCCAAGAAAATGAAGCATAACGGTTAGAGAATATTGGATACAAGGCATTTTAAGAAACACAAACAAGTCATCTAGGTGCAAAGTGCTGGAACTGTCCACCCTAATCCCAGGGTGAACACCGGACACTTGGGGCCAGGCAAAAAGATGGCACGCATGCAGCTACTTCCCCGCCCAGACCCATAGCAGACATTGCTGAGCAACTGCAGCATTCTTTGCCACTGAGCTTTCTCGTGGCCCTGGATGCTTGCAGCCATTATGCTCTAGGCACCAAATCCAATCGTCTATGGTTGTTATATGAGAAGACTAAACCAATTTACCATTCCAGAGTCAGTGAAATGAACTGGCTGCCTCTCTTTTCAATTCTCCACAAGTCTTATTTTTCCACAAGTATTATTTTTTTTATATTTGAATGATTTTGAGCACAGATTATAACACTGATGCTGAGAAGATAACTTCCCCACCATCGAATAGCCGGAAAGCAACAACCTCAAGATTCCGCCTTGTAGACTGCCGTGAACCGCACAGAGGTATACCGTGAAATATTTATACGGCAATGATAACGACTAGGTTGAAAATTCTCATGTGGATCACCACGACCCGAGCAAAATCCAGGCACAGGGGTGAAAGGATGAAGGGATGGTTTCGTGTGCACTTTGTGACTTGGAAGTACATTTGGGAAATGAATGAGGTGTTGCCCCCAATCTAAACCTGTGTCCCAGCAGCAGCAGCAACAGGAACAATACACACACACACACACACACCCCACACACATATACACACATCACACACAACACACACACACACACACACCACACACCACACACATACACACACACACACACACACACACACACACACACACACACACACACACACACATGCACACACACGCACACACAGACACACACACATACAGACACACACACACTCCCTGTCTTACAGTTTCCTATGGGCGCTAAGTGTTTTTGAGTGTTTGTGGGGCTTCTAACTAAAGTTTCCAGTGTGAAAAAACAAGGATCCCCATAATTCACAAAGGTACCCACAGTGGCCTGTGAACTGTTTACTATTTTCAAAACCATAATGGAAATATGGTTATCTGCAATAAAACCATACGGTAACCCAAACACTAACTACCTCAATTATACAAATGAGCCAAATGCTGGTCTTTGCTCTATGCATTTATTAATTGCAAACTCTGGTCTTTAAGTCATAAAATTGGAAAACAAAGTATTACCTAGAACATGCAGTGTTATGAGTTGATGGAAACTTCTAAAACACAGGGTCCACATAGGAAAAAAATAATACAGGACACTTTTGTATTAAAACCACTCATGTAGACCTTTGTTGTGCAGATATCCTTGGGAGAAGTGACACATGAAGCTGTTGATTATACCCAAATTAAACCACATCAAGTGAATCTAAGTGTTATGCTGGCTGATATGGTGCTATGGAGAAATCTGATAGACTGTAGGCATGGTCTCCATCAAGGGTGTGCAGGATGTTTGTGACCATTTTCTAGAAACAAGTGAGAGCAGAAGGGAAGTAAGATCATGAAGACTGAAGGTAAAAGGCACAGACAAAGAGAAAGGCTTGGGTAAAATGAACTAGCATTTGCCAAACAGTCCCCATACTTAGGTAATTATGTCTTCTTACATCATTTCTTCAATAACCCTGAAAACTAACTAAACTCATGGCCAAATTAAAAAAAATTCTTAGTTTCTTCTAAAAGGTTACAAAGTACTTCCTGAGATCACATTCCTAGGACATAGTATTGTCACAGCTAAAGTACAGGAAGAGTAACAAATATCACTGCAGGGCAGTCCCTCCAGACTATGACATAGCCTGTCTGGGAGATCAGAATTACAAGAGATGGGAAGAAAGAGGATGCTCATGGTTCTGTCAATCACACTGTGTTGCCCAGAGCAATACTTGTCTGCAACTCTGAGGTAGCCAGGATCCAGTACACAAACACACAGTTACAGACACAGACACAGACACAGACACAGACACAGACACACACACACACACACACACACACACACACACACACACACTACACAGCAGGAGATGCTGATAGGAGGTCAAGTGTAGCTCTCCCACATTCTACTATATAACTAGATAATATAAGTTTATGTGAAAATATTCACTCCCTTTTCTGAAGACAGAATTTTTCCAGGAGAATCCTCCCTACACATGGTACTGTGTCCCCCTGGAGCGTGCCACTCAGTTATAAAGTGTCTTCCCGTGCATCCACCAACGCCTGAGTCCCCCTTCTGACTCCATCTCTCTCTAACTCACTTTCCTCATAGTTTTTCAAACAAACAAAATGTATCCTCCTCTTAGGACAGCCCCAGATGTTGGCTGTGGCTGGAATGCTCTTTCCTAGACATTTTTACAGTGGTCTTCTTGTCTCTTTTAAGAATGTGCTTGAGAAAACATCTGCTGTGTCAATAAGACCTCAGCAGATGAGATATATCTCTTCCCAGTCTCTAGTCCTTTGGTCTAGATTGCTTGTCTTATTTCAAAGAACTAATTTCATATAATACAATAAACAGTATTTCCTTTTTATCTTCTAGAATGTAACACCACAGGGACAGAGGCAGTTATCTTATTCCCTGTCCTCTGAGAATAGTGTCAGCACACAGATAATAAGTATTGCATGAACAAATGAATTCAGTTTATAAGCAGTGACACAGAAGACAGGGATACATTGTGAATTCAAAGAATTTTCCTCTTTTCCCCAAACTACTACAATACCATAGCCATTACAATTTATATCCTATCCTATTAATTCTAAAGAAGGAAGAATGATGGGGAGAAACATCTTTTAACACAGCACTGTAGGAGAACGTAACCCTCACTTCTCACGTTTCTTCCCTATCTCTGGCCCATTACTCAGTATTCCAGAACTGTCTTAGGGTAAGGATGCTCACTTCTCCCAAGGGCAGGTCCCTCTGACCTCTTTCCCTAGGCTTGGTTTCTTGGCTTTGTGTCTTTGCCCTGGCATTCCCAGAAATTTACAGCTGGAGATTCATCCTAAGATTGCTCTTTGACTTGATTCTTGGCTCTTCCTCATGGACTTGCACTTGGGTAACTCCTCACCAGACTGTGTGAGCTACATGGCCATAGTTCTTCCACCTGCAGTTTATCTGCTCCTACCTCCCCAGAGGAATGGGACCTCGACAACCTTCGTGTTTAAATTCTACAGCCTGGTTTTACAGGAATGAGAATTTTCACCCCATGCTGGTGGTTTTGCATATTGGGGGTAATCTTGTTCTCTGTATAATAAACCCAGTAGGATGCTCACTACACATTCTAGAGAACACAGGCCACCCATGTTGGTTCTATTGGTCTTACTTTGTATGTGTTCATGTGTGTCAACAGTGACATGTGTGCATGTGCATGTGCATGTGGAGGTTTGAGGCTCATGTTGGGTATCTTCTTCAATCATTTCTTGCCCATATTTGACCTTTCTTTTTGGAGAGAGTGTGAGTCTTTCCCTCGCTCTAGAGCTTACTAATTGACTAGTTAGTAAGCACCGGCTTTTCCTGTTCCTGTGACACGTCTAGCTTCTTGTGTTATGGTTGGGAATTGAACTCAGCTCCTAATGCAAGCATTTTCCATAAACTGTGTTATATCCTCAGCTCCCAAATTTTTATCTTTTTATGTTACCAAGGCTAGCATTATGAGATACCAAGAAGAGGAATTAATTTTTTCAGGTTGAAAAAATTTTAAAGAACTTATCCTGCTCTGCCTTTCTGGGGATCAGGAATCTTACATCCCAATGATAGTTGAAAAAATATTCTGGAAGGGAAAAAGCATACGAGGAGGTCTGATTTCCAGCATGTATTCTCTCTCAGGTGCTCCCGATCTGATTTATATTTCTCCTTCCTTGTTTATTCCAGGGTTCAGGCCACATTCTTGTGTAAATTTATTGCTAAACACATCTGGATTTTTTCCTTTGCATATTGTTTTTAGTAAAATTTGTTTATCTAGTAGTCTCCAGCAGAGAGCTTAAGAATTACTCTAGTATAGACACCGGTGCTTACAGATACTAGAATTCATTCTCTGCAGATGGCCAGGGACCTTTCTTTAACAGGCTGTCTTCTCTCTTCCCTGCTTCCAAAATTAGGGTGTCTGGAGAATGCGAAACAAAATTATACAAAGACCTGACCTCTGGCCTTGCTTCTGTCTCTCAGACTGTGAAGTACCCAAGAGGGAACGTGTTGGATTTGGCCCCACTTCACATGGCATTAACTGTAATTCTTTGTGAATTGTGGTGACATCATGGTATACTTTGACATCACTGCTCAGACGCCCTTCTGCTGCTGGGCATACAGCACATAGTTTTTGTTCAAACACAGGAGCCCTTTGTTGAGAAGAAAGGATAGCAGCTGGTCTTCTGCTTTGGTAGAATGTGCCTGTTCAATAAGCTACCACAGAGCAGCCATTCTGCTGTCAGGGCTGGCCCTTGCTTACATATGTAGCTCTGGATAATTTTATTGACATTTTGATCGAAAGAGTTCAAGATTCTGGATATAGGTCATAATTCAAAAAATTTTTTTCTCTCATTAAAATTTTCATTTAAGAGTCAGTAATTATCTGAAGTTAGACAAGTGTGCCAGTTTATGTGTCAAGGCTGAGAAGACAAAAAAAAAAAAAAAAAAAAGAGGTGAGGAGATGCAGTGGTGACCTAAGTGTCCTGCTAGCCTCTTTCAGATCCCTAGGGGAAGAGGTTTCCCCTAACTCTTTGCTATCACTTCCGGGCCTCCTCACCTCCCTAGACATTACTGTTTATCACTTTCAAGCTTCTTGGATGAAATTATGTGTATTCTTCTTCAACGTCTGTCAAACTCATGCCCGATTGATAGACTTGAATGATCTCAACTCCAGGCCACTCATCTCTATCTATGACCATTTCTATCCATACGAACTGAATCTCTTTTAGGTAAACACCAAAGAAAATTGGCCAAAACCAGAGTTTATCTCAAAATTGCATCAGTAGAATAATAACTCCAAACCTTTGTCCACATGTCTCAAAAGCATGCACAAGACAGCAACTTTGTTTTAGATCAACTTGAGAAGTCAAGGTTGTTAATATAAGTTTTCCTAAAGAAATAAGCTATACTATTAAGAATTTGAACGGGATAGTGAGGCTCTTCCCTACTGAACAGAGTAGGCTTTTACTCTGACCCCTAAGAAACAGTGCCATATTGTGAATCGGTTTTATTATGATCCTTAGAGTTATTGCTATAGATATACTGTGCTTTTACAAGGACTGTATAACACAGTATACTGTATAACTGTATACTGTATAACAGCATGCTATCAACAAATTCACTGCATTTTCTACTTCTTAGCTTGGGAAATCATTATTTTTACCAAGAATCTGTATATCGTATGTTCCTAAAAATCTGGTTTTTTTAAATAGCAGATTCTACCATGAATGATACAGGATGACATTATAGCATAACACATGACTCCACGTGGATGTACTTTCTTATTGCCATCTATTTGAGTATGTCAGATTATTTATATGAAATCCAGCGAATTATAAAAAGAAAATAATCTGCTTTATGGATCTTGAATTACTTGATATAACTTATATAAAGATCTAGGACATTGCACATAGAACAAAAAATTTCCAAGTATATATTTCAGAAGCCCTGAGATGATTCTGTTTTCAAATTTTCCATCTCATAGTCCACATAACTGTCAAACTATAAGTGTTAATTATATTGTGAAGGGTATGTAGTTATTTTGTTCCTTAGTGATCTAGGTCTTTTAGACTGGTTGTCTCATAACTCTGGACATACAGTTGAGTTTGCAAAGGCTTTTTAGCTTCCCTAGATTTGACCATGGCAGATGTGAAGTAAGATCACAGTTCTACTCTACAGAGGAAAGAGACTCTATGCTAGAATTTAGAGTGGATAGAATTCCCACAGAAAATGGCTTTTAAGCTCTACCCTCATAACCCTTATCTACTTAAAGTAGCCTAATGTAATAGCCAGCACCAAGCTGTGTTAGCTCATAGAGAAACTACTTATAGGAAGTTCAGTGGAATATTTTAGAATAAAGTAAAAAAAAAATCCCCAGCATTGCTGTGGAGTGGCAAATCATTTCTTCTAAAAGTCACTCAAGTCATAAAGGAATGCTGAGAGCTCTGGAAGCTCTCAAATTTCCGACTCCAGACCACTGATCCAGTGTTAATTCAGGAACCCCATTAACATATATCCATGTAAACAATAATCACTAAGTCTCCTTTTCAATACAAAATGAAGCTGTCTCAAATACATTTTTTTTAAGTCATGAGATTCTGGGATAGTCAAATTTTAAGGAGCTGGGACAAGAGCTCTGTTTTTCTCTACCAGAATCTATTCAGATTGTGAACTAGGGATATTGACAGAAAACAGATAGTCTGCAGTTCATCTGTGCTTGAGAATGTTCAGCATGCATTTATTTTAGTGGGAAAGAGTCACTGAATTTTAAGGATGAGTTAAAAGTTATTTGCTCTTTTTTTTTTTTTTAAGGAAAGTAGCATCCCTAAAGCTGAGAATTTGATTTATATATTAATCAAAGCTGACAATGAGCGAACATAAGTCTCAAATCACAGAAAAGAAAATGAACTGGCTGATTTTAATGAGTGCCCACATTAGTGAGCCAGATAAAAGGTTAACTACTAGCAGCAGTGATTAGACTGGCTGGGCAAGCCAGGCAGAGACAATGCAGCCATCCTTTCCCTGTGTGATTGGGGGTAAGGGTAGGGTGGGAGTGGGTATAGCCAACCAAGCTCATTTTGCTGAATCACTGCACTAGTATAACAATGGCCAATGAGCTGTTTCTTCTTTCATGTTTGACATAATAAGTTCAGTCAAAGAAATGACTGCATGTATTTTCTTTCCCATTCAGAAAGATTAAGAAAAAAAAAAACAATGAGAACTCACATTCCTACAGAGAAACAAACCTTTGTTCTATCCTACTGTGATCCTACTTTAAATTCAGATGAAATTGTGTTTCCAATCTGACAATAAAACATTCAGGACATCTTTAACTTAAGAGTTCAAAAGATTCACAATATAATGGGAATATTTAAATTTAGAAGTATTTTCAAATATTTTTAAGTTTTTTACAGTAGTTGTACTTGTTTCTAGTCAAATTCAAACTATCTGAAAAGTCTTATTTTAACACAGAAAGCATAGATAGTAACACAGAAAGCATTCTAATCACTCTGAAAGTATCCAAAATTCCTACCTTTGTCCCCTATACTTAAGGATTTCTGATGGACCACAGGCAAATAAGAGATGGGATATATGCTTCCTGCAAAACAATAAGTTGTCTACATTGTGCCTTGTAGTGTTTATCTTAAATACATCTTTTAAAATGTATACAAGTTGAGATAATTCTCTCTTATTTGCACTTTTATAATAGTAGAAACAGCTACTATTATAGAAGAAATGTATCATTTTCATAATAGCTGTAAAACTCTGAATTGAAAAGTCCTCAAGTTTTATAAAGATGGGTCTATTGTGACAGGGCAGGACAGCACAGAGGTTCATCCAACTTGTATTTTTATTGAGGTCATTTTAGGTTTGACAAGAACTTGGTATCCTTCATGGGAAGCCTTGAGGGAAAGTACTTAGTTCTATCCTAGGAACTCCAGGTTAAGAGCTCCTAACTAGCTTAGCTTCAGTTGTCTGCTTGTGCAGAACTCTACTCAAGTAAGGTCAGCTTCTGTTAAACTGCTTGCTTGCATGAAATCTCCACCCTGCAGCTGCTGAGATACTAGGGTGTGTTTTTTGCCTTCAAAAATCCCTTACTCTAAACTCTTGATGCTAAACTTGGGTCCTGACTATCTATATCTGAGTGTTGTCTCAACTTGCTGGAATAAAGACTTTCAGTTGGTTATAAACTGTCTGAGTGATCATCTCTGGTGCACACCCTGTAATACAATCAAATATATTTGATAGAAAAAAAATGACCTGATCACCAATTTTAAGTTTTTTCAGGGTTATTTCAAATTAAGTTTGAACATGGTATTGACATAATCCTCATGCAACTTTTTAAAAAGACTTATTATTTATTTATTTTTATTTATGTGAGTACGCTGATGCTTTCTTTAGACACAGCACAAGAGGACACTGGATGCTATTACAGATGGTTGTGAGCCACCATGAGTTGCTGGGGATTGAACTCAGGACCTTGGGAAAAGTAGTCAGTGCTCTTAACCTCTGAGCCATCTCTCCAGCCCCTCATGCAGTTTTTAATATCATAATTCTATTATTTTAAGGTATTTTCCTTGTAGATACAGTAAAGTTGCAAAGAACCACTTAGTGAAATATACATCCCAGAGTAGGAGAATATATTTGTTAGTATTAGGTGAGAATAGTTATGAATAGTATGTTGCCCAGAGAAGTTGGATATTAAGTTGTCAGGTAATTATCTGTCTTCAGTATTTTAATTATTTCCAATGAATACATCAAGAGAAAATAGATTGCTAATTGTTAGCTGGTTTTTCTTTTGAACTAAAAGTGGTTCTTTAATTTGGCCAGGGGATAATTGTAGTGTCTAAGCAAACAAAAGGGTAGTGTAAAAGAAACTTGTAGAGCAGAAAACTGTACTAGAAAATTGTAAGTGAGGGCAATGAGCCCAGTGATATAGAAAGAATGAAGAAATGAGTAGGGCTGGCTGGGAAAGGAATGGTAGTGTTTCTGAAGCATATTCTGTGTACTGGGCCTGGTTTGTCCTTTATAGACTTTATGTAGACTGGACAGTAAATCATAATCAGCTTTATGACTATACATAAGACTTAGCCAATCAACTTTCTAAGTCACATGCCTAGAATATGACAGTTGGGATTCTGGCCTTTTACATGGGCTTCCTATCATCCTCTGTCACCCTAGCCACTGGAGGTGTGTAAGCCAACAGTGCGTTTATCGAAAGAGCTGGCACTAACCAGCTGCTCAATTGAGAACACACTGTTTATTGCAGAGGCTTCTGAGGAATGTTTTTGACATCCTGTTTCAAAGTCTAGCCCACTAGCAACTTCTCGCTAAGGCTGACCTGGTTGCTTAGCATCAACTCAGAAGTACGTGGGAAAAGATGTATCCGAAGAAAAGTTATTCAAGAGACAAATATCCCCCTCCCCAGCATATACCAAGGCTTTTCTCCTTCTGTGTGAGAACCACCTCCATTGAGAATGTGTTTTGATTCTTATCCATAGCTTAGCTTTCATCAGTGACTAGGTTATTACCTGGCAGAGAGGTGATAACATCCCAAAGGAGAAGCTAATGATGACAAGGGAGGATGAGGGTCCAGGGAATAGAAAAAAAACAAAACTCAACCCAGACACTTCTGAGCCACCTAACCCTGCAGAGAAAAGTCAATTTGGAACCTCTGGTTTCCACAGTGGTATAGAGGTCAGATCTTACAGCCTGTGGCAGGCAGACCATGTGCCACTTCAAGTCATCACCTCAGCTCTTCCTCAGTCGACTGTAACATATGAACACTGGAGCATAAGAATAAGGCATGCTCCCATCAAGGGAATGTTCTACTAGGAAAAGTTTCTACATTGCACAAAAGGAGAAAACCTGACTCCTATCCTCCAGAGTATGAGGATGAGGGAGAGTTATGTGAGCAGCCTTTGTATGCCACCCATTTTCCCCAAGGTTCAGAACGGTTACTAGCATCAGTAGGTTCCCCTCCAGCCATGTCTACATTGCAGCTCTGACTTCTGATCCAGAGTAAAAGCAACATTCAAAACAAACAAGCAAATACCCAAAGGGCAGAATCAATGGTTTGAATCTATGGTTTTCAAAGTGAAATGCAAAATCCACTGGTTTCTACAAACATGTTGTTACCTTCAGACATACCATGCTTGCATTCCTTCTTGGATGACAGTTTAATGCCTAGTTAGAAACTGCGTTATAACTAACAGCTTTCTTCATTGCCATGCCAGCCATGGAGTCTAACTAGATATTAAGGACTCCGTTTTGTAAGCAGTCATTTAAATTGCAGATGTGGCTTCAGCTGGCCTAACTTGTGTGTACAACCATAAATCAACATGTGGCAGGGAAGCTGCCATTCTCAGAACCATCTCATTAGAATGCAAAGAGGCACAGCTACACTCTTGGTTTTGTTTTTGTTTTCCCCTGCAGACATGCATGTCACTATTTTCATGGCTCTTTTCTGAGTTTGGGAAAAGCAGAGGGGCAAAAAAGAGGCAAAGAGCACTGGGGAGGGGAATTCCCAGAAGTGTTGGCATCATGATCTCCATCACAAAAAGCAAGTCTCTGTCAGCAAACTGGGAGCAGCATTGTACTAGCTGTGGGAGGACTAGCGACTTAAAGGTCACAGCTGTGCTTTAGAGTGTGTTATCAGCCTGAATCCAGGGGAATTGTGGGTATAGAACTGGGAGGTGAAGTGCTGGGAATTTAAAATGGTGTAGCACTGGGAAAAACACCATGGAAGTCCCTTGGGATTATAGGCATAGAATTACCATGTGATTCAGCAACTGACTTCTCTGTACAGACTCAAAATAACTGAAACCACAGGCATGAATAGATGTTTGGGTGTTTAATAGCAGTGTTCTCCACTACTGCTGGAAGCAGAAAATGTCCATCCAGGTGAATGGGTAAAGAAAATTTCATCTATAAGAAATATTGCCATAAAAGAATGGGAGTTCTGATCTAATTTAAATAATCTAAATAATAATTTCTGGGCAACATGGATAAACTTTAGACATTTTATATTTCCTAAGTGGTGGTGGTAGGGCTCATATTGGACAGAAAAATCAATTTTGTATGATTCCAC
This sequence comes from Rattus rattus, assembly GCF_011064425.1. Lineage (NCBI taxonomy): Eukaryota > Metazoa > Chordata > Mammalia > Rodentia > Muridae > Rattus > Rattus rattus. The sequence continues at coordinate 67,632,546 of NC_046154.1, forward strand.
TCACAGGAGCAGTCATATAGATTCAAAGGCAGTAGAATGGTGGCTACCAGGAGCTCAAGGGAGGGGAGAATGTGGAGTTAATAATTAATTAATTAATTAACATTAATAAGTGTGGCACTTCATTTGGAAGATGAGCAAGTTTTAGAGGTGGTGGGTGATACCAATGTTAATGAGCTCAACACCACAGGACCGACATACTTAAAAGAGGTTAAAATGGTAAATTGTATGTTACATCTGTTTTACTACAATGAAAAAAGAGAAATTCACACACACACACACACACACACACACACACACACAAACAATCAACACCAGGAACACACAAATGGAACAGTGCAATTAAATGCCTGCATGCGAAGAAACATGTGACACTGTTTGCTTTTGGTGCAACTCTGTAATGATGTCCTTATTCTGCCCTCCTCCGTCTCATGGCTTCTTTGTGTAGATACAGAAAGAGAGAAGCCTGGATGTTTGCCTTTGCCATTCTTCTGCAGAGCCAGATCGATATGGACACAGCTATGTGACGTCTATAGTCTGGTATAGTATCAAGAGATCTCAGAGCACGGTGCACTTTGGAATTAGAAGATACAAATAGAAATTCAAGTCTTGTCACTTATCAGCTATGAGGCTCTGCCCACGTCACCTCATCTCTTTGTTCCTTGGTTCCTGCAAAGTGTAGCAACCACCCCTCTAAAAGATGAAGACTCCATGCAAGAAAGCAAAGCTCTTAAAGTTTAAGGATGGGACCAGCTACAATGGCTATTAATTATAATAAAAACAGTAGCAACACATTAGCTAAGGGAGGAGAAGACACAAAGGAAAGAATACTAAAGTGTGTTAAAAATCTGCTCTGTGATAGTCTTCAAAAGCCCAAAACTTGGAAGACTCAACTATACCCAATACTCATTTTTTTAAACAAAAAACTCAAACACAATTTAAAAAGAAATCAATAAATTTTAAAAAATGGCAGAAAAGGAAAAAATATGATGCAGATATTTAGTAATGCCATGGTGACACCCATTACTTTAAATGTTAACTTAAAAAAATAAAAATAATCTCAAATATAGGGGTGAAAAAATAACCGAGCTCTCATTTCATGTATGAGATTATTATTCACTATTCATATGATTTAATTTGTCCTCTTAGAACATACACACAGCTCCAAGATGGACAAGAAAATTGAGCGATTACAGATCAAACATTCAGAGAAAATTCACCATTATAAATAAACTGGGCCCGGGAGGGCCTTTCAAATGTACCCCTTCTCTGTGTGCGGCAGATTTATCTTCCCAGGTCCAGTACCTTTCTATGAGGGTGGAAAAGCTCCACAGGCTACGTGGGCATAATGACAGGTTATCTCTAGGAACTCATTCCTTTATCGGTATGGACCACTGAGAATCGCTGGGGTCTCACAGACTTGAGGAGCAGAATGAAAAGGTCTTATGTGCTGTGTTTGGGATACAGATGGGGCTGATTTCTCAACAGCCTGGAAAGAGCTGATGGAAGAGGTGAGCTGTGAGCTGTGAATTACAGAATGGCAGCAATGCTTTAAAACAATACAGGCAGGCGGCCAAGGTCCCCCTCCCCTTCCAAATCGGAACCAGACTGGAAGCTGGGCCTGGGGCTTGAGTGCAGGTGGGTCCTGATTTCAGTGTGGTACTGAGCTAGGCACATTCCTCTAGGCTTCGAAACAGAGACTTCTTTCCTAGAGCTTCACAGAGTCTTGCTGGAATCCATTAAGAACTTGTTTGAGCCCTGGTGAACTTTTGGCTGGAGAAGAGAGGAGACTCTCTTTGCTTGCAGAAGGCTCATCCTGTCCTAGTACAAAAAGATTCTACTATGAACCAAGACAGGGGTTTTCCATGGCTTGTTTATCACCATTAACATCTGAGTGGTTCCAGGCTCTTCCATTTATCCACCAAAGGATGGAAGATGTTAAGTCCCTGTCCAGGGAGAAGGGAGACTCAAGGTGTATCTGCTCAGTCACAGCAGGAGACAGTAGCAAGCCCATATCCATTTGCAAAGTAGGAGACATTTTCATGTATAAGACTGTGCTATATCATCCTGTGACAAGTACTAGCCACCATGGAGACGGCAGAGCTTTAATGTGACTTGCGAAATGACCATACTGCAACCATTTCCCCTCACAGGAAAGATATGAGGTGCTATTCAGACTCCGTCTCTAACCACTATTTTAGTTGGTTTTTTTTTTAAACTGTCAGAACCTTTGTCTGATAATTTTACTACATTTCAGAAGCCTTAAATGTTTCTTTCTGTAAACATTAGCTATTATGTGAAATACACACAATAAAATTCGCTCTTCAGGCATGTCCAACCATGGTCTGTACACCACATGGGATGTAGGCCAACAGTAGGTGCAGTCCAACGCAAAATCATAAACTTAATCAAAATAGTATGAGGTTTTTTTTTTTTGTTTTTTTTTTTTTTTTTTTTTTTTGGAGCTGGGGACCGAACCCAGGGCCTTGCCCTAGGCAAGCGCTCTACCACTGAGCTAAATCCCCAACCCCTAGTATGAGGTTTTGTTGGGGTATTTTTTGTTGTTTGTTTGTTTGGTCTTGTATCTTGCTTTCATGGCTCTTAGACAACAAAAAGTTTGTAGAATATAGGTGAAAATATCATGCAGTGGTATCCAAAGGTTGGACACATTTAAACAGACCAGAGTCCTTATTTTAAAACATTTATTTAAAAAAAGGCAGGTCATGACTTGATCACCCGTGAAATACCCAGTGGTTATGGCTAGTGAACAACTCAATCCTGGAACACTAACTAGGGCAGATACTCTTGGGGCAGGGGAAGACAATATTAGTCAATCTGGATGACTGAGAATGAATGAGAATGAATATGACCATGTAGCTGGGGATCCCACAGTTATTCGAGGCCAGGCCTGTCTGTGAGACTCTGGTCACCCATAAGTATGCATTGGGATGAGTCATTTGTGTTCCTGTCATGGACCTCTAACCTTTCAACAGTTTAGGGTTTCTGTTCCCAGGCTAAGTAGATTGCAGTTTACTGTATATTCAAATGCTCTTCTTGAAGCCTTTAAAATGACTTCTAGTTGACTTAGTAGAACCCACTCTCACAGTAACCCCCTCTGCCCATGCCATATGTACCTATATCCAGCGTTGTTCCTAACTGGAGGGTAAGAGCTGGGGAGCTTCACAAGCAAACGCCGACCCCTCGCCTGTTCATCTCCTTGACAGCAGGGGGAAAACCCTCAGTTGGAATGTGGCTTACTGGATTGGAGCACTGGCTGATGTTCTAAAGAACCTTGGTTCCGTTCCCAGCACCTGTGTGGTACCCACAGCCACCCATACCTCCAGTTCCAGGGAGACGGATGCCCTCCTCTGGCTTCCAGAGATACGGCATGCATGTAGCGGCAGACATTTGTACACACATTTAATAAGAATAAAAATAATCTTCAAAAAGGGAGAAAGAAAGGGGGAAACCCAAGGCTAATAGGATCCCAAAGCACAGCCAGAGAGTCTCACAGCCTGAAACTCAGGGAGAAAAAAGAACGACTCAAGAGTTAGCATGGCCAGGCAAAAACATGGGCTTTAAGGGCGAACAGACTGGGAGGTACTTACTATCTAGACACCAGCTCTGCAGACTCAAGCAAACAAAGTGCCAGTTGAGCTAGACATGGATCTTCTGCGAGGCTTCAACAATGTCACACACAACTGTCACACGCAATACCTGGGAGGACAGTCTTATTAATCACATACTACAGTAATGACGACACGGTAGTTCTTTCACCTTCCCATTAGCTGCACCTAGACTACACATCCTATAAGGAAGGGCGGACATGCAAATAGTCACGGGTGCTATATAGGTTTGCAAAGGAGCTTCCGGGGGGTGGGCACTATTTCCAGGCTGCAGTTCTTCACTCTGTCTGTCACTTAAGTGCACCAGTTCGGAGTGCAGAAGATGACCTGACCTGAGGGTTTTAAAGGATATATTTTCCGTGTTTTGTTGGAACTATTACACTTAAAGTCTGCAGCTCTCAGATTTCCTCTGTGTACCTACCTCTGTGTGTTACGCAAGTCGCCCGGAGGTTCTATCTGGATGGACTGTTGCTAGTTTGCAGTTTCTCTTTAAAGATGTGAAAATCATCTGTGGGAGAAGATTAACAAGCTCCACTTTGAAGTGTGGAGAGACTCTTGAAGAGGTTCCTCTGGGAAATAGGAGTCTGAACCTGAATAACCTTGACAAAAACCATTCAGCTGACACACTGCCAACGAGCTTCACGTGAGCATGCCAGCATTGCTCAGAATTAGGAAAAGAAAAAGGCTGCGCATGAAGGAACTCGGGGGTCCTTTATCCTGGCAGGACCATGTGCCTCTGAGCACCCATGCTCTAAGCTGTGGATGAATCTGATGAAGCCCTTCCCGACCCAGGCACCTTCCTGAGAACAGACAGGCGGGGGGCTCCAGAGGTCCTGACACTGGGTGGACTTCGCCACCTCAACTACACAAACTATATTCTTCTCTCCAGCAAAGTAAATCCTTGCTATGTGTGGTCAGAAAGTAAGAAAGTAAATAAATAAGGATAGATGGATGGAAGAAAGGAAGGAAGAAAAATGAAGGATAGAATGAAGAAAGGCAGGCAGGAGGGAAGGAAAGAAGGAAGGAAGGAAGGACAGAAGGAAGAAGACCTTGCCATCAAACCTGATGACTTGTGTTCAGCTCCCAGGACCCACGTGGTGGTAGGAGAGAAGCAACACCTGTATGTTGTCCTCTGATCTGCCCCCTTCACCTCTCCAGGAAGTATCACGCATGCACACATATGCACATTAAATAAACTAATGTAAGAAATTGAAAGAAACAACATGGATTCAATAACAAAAAGGAAAAAAAGTAAATAAAAGAAAAACTCTGGTTAGGCCAGTGACAAACACCCATAATGCCAGCATTCAGATGGCAGAGGTGGGAGGAGCTTGACTTTGAGTAACAGGCCAGCTGGCCTAGAGTACTGAGTTCAAGGCTACCCTGAGTTCATCAGGCCCTCCTGCCTCAACAAAGAAAGGCCCTGTGGCCTTTATTCATATCACACAGCTACAAAGTAGAGAACAGAAGTGGCTGCTCAGTTGTGATCTGTGTTGTTCAATAAAACCGCTCAGAGATCGAACAGATTAATAATAGCACGTAAGTACAAACACTGCCATTATTTCTGGCTAAGGATTTGACAGCCACGCTGAGATGCTAAGAGGTAACTTTCTCCACTCTTGAAGCTCTGGGAGCAGCAAGGACAACAGTCAAGTCCAGCTGACTTGAGGAAATGGACTGGATGCTTGCCACTTCTTCCCAAACCTCCCTCCCCTCCCCACCTCTGCTCCCTTTCCTGAAGTATCTGTTTCTTCCTTTCAATCTCAATTAATTCTGCTGGCAAGGAAATTAAATGTGTACTAAAGTGCAGGCATCCGCCCAGGTGTACATGGCAGCCAATCGCACGGCCCTGGCTGCTGGGAGGTGCCACCTCACGCACGTGTGGCAGCTTCGTGCCTGCTTTTCTGCAAGAGTGGAAATGTCGAGTAGATGGTTTTCAGAGTTTCGCCTTGTTGGCAAGGTTTGCCGCTTGGATTTTCTTTTATAATACAACCATTTTTAAATGAATGGAATGTTCCCGTGATAATCTGGCCGTAAGTCAGGGGCTGAAATTCACTTAGCAACGATGAAAGAGGCCAATGAATCTGTTAAAGGCAAACACCTGAAACTACTCACCCAAAGGGTCTCCACACACATACACCCGGAGCCATCCTCACTTAATCCAGGCCAGGAAAACCCGTGTTTGAGTCTTCTTGGTTTTGTCATTTGCTAATTGAGAGACCTTGAGCAAGTCACATTCCAGCTCCAGTCTTTCAACTCTTGGTCCATGAGATGAGGAGACTCGGCTGGTGATCTCCCCAAGGTCCCTTTCTGTTTATGATTAGCTTTTCCGAGATGCAAAACATCCCAGAAGGCCCTAGAAATTTGTGCTGGCGTCTCTGTTCTGCCAACCACACGGAGCATTCCTGGCTGCACTCTCCTGATTTCTGATTCTGAGGTATTCTCTTGGATCATAAGTAGGTCAGCCCGAAGCTAAGACACTTTGTTCCCTCTTGATTTGAACTCCTCAGGGCAGTCGAAACAAAAAGGCAGTTGAAGGACAGGTGGGGCTTATTAAACTAAGTTTAGGTGCTGTGTGGATTTTCCTGACTGGCAAAAAGCCCTTCTAGGATTGTTCCAGGACGTTTTTTGGCAACTTGGATGTGCTAAAACTTGGGTAAAATTATATTCATGGCTCAGAATCTGGAAGGTCCTCGATGCTCTAAATTGTTCTTATTAAGAATATTGACAATTAAAGTAGCTACAACATTCAAGAAAAATCATCCGTTTATCTAATGTGATGTTTCCTTGGAAACATGCCAATTAACCCAAGAATAATTACTAATTGCTTTTCACATTTGATTTTTAACATTTGAAAACAATTACATGGAGTGTCATGACACTCAGTCTTGCAATGTTTTCCTCACGTCTATTTTGACTAGTTTTAATTTAACTTCTTTTCTTCAAAGCCAGGGACAGAGTGTCAGATTGGGTCAGTTTCTCACATATGTAAACTGCCCTTCAAACATCTGATTTGATGATAAAATCTTGATAACCATATTAAATTAGAGCTGAACTGATTAAAATGAAAGACTGAAGATCATCTAATTTTGTCATGGAACACTCACTAGGTACAACACTTGTTACATCTGTCCTCTAATACACGATACACAAAAATTCTATCTGCCTGGGGTGTTGAGTGATCTTTATGGCCTTAGGAACCTGGGCATTTTGCATAGTCCATCTTAAGAAAGATCTAGTTGCTTCATCAATAAAGGATCATCCAGAGATCCGGATGGCATACACATTAACTAAACAGTTCTCCTGGCAGAGAGACTCGTGTGATCCCTTTAATGATCTCTCAAGCTATGATGTGGATGGCAGGAGCCCTCAGCTTCAAGATTACTTTGAACTTAGTCCATGACAACTACGTCTGAGTTCACTAAATGTAGGTAGGCTGTTTCGAAGCCTACAGGAAGTGAGAACAGCCCCAAATATATTAAAAGATTAAAAAAATTCAGATGAATAATTCATATGAATTAGAAAGGACTTGGTCATCACGGGACAAAATTAGCCAACAGAGAGGTTCATTGATTCTCTGGTCCATGCAGGAATTGAGCAACACAATCAGATCAATGTGGGTAAGCTATGTTCACTGTCAAGTCACAAGACCTCAGCTTAACTGTGCAGATGGCCATGAAAAATAATAAGACGAAGCATGCAGGGGGAAATGGTTGTCAAGAGTAGACATGAATGCTCATTCCTGGGTGACTCTGAATGAAGGAGCATAGAGGGAAGGGTGTGATCTTAGACAGGATGGCGATGCCTTCCCCACCTCCTCTAACTGAGTTTCAGTGACCCTTGCTTCTCTAGTTGCTTTCCATGAGCTTCTGCACTAACAGTTGCTTTCCTAAGATTTTAAGAGAAGATGTTGTATTAGTAGGTGCGTAATAGATGATGAATGAATAAATCCGCAGTACCTGATCTGTCATTTTCCCCTTCTGTCAAATAGTAACAACATTGCCTCTGTTAAGGTCCTTTGAGGATTAAGTTAAAGGCAACAACATATAAAATGTCCACAAAGCACAGTGCCACTACCAAAATTTCTTTATAAGACTTTTGTCACCCCCACCCCCAAATAGCTCGATACTTACTATTAATCACTCCCTGTTCCCTTCCAGCTTTCTGGCACAGACACCTCAAACTGACGTTCATCTCCCCAGAGTTGCCTGTGCTAGACATTTCACACACACAGGAAATGACAGAAGCATGACTTCTGTGGATTCATGTGTTGAGAGAAGAATCCCAAATTCAAGATATTGGTGATATTGGGAGGTGGAACTTTGGGAGATAATTAGTATTAAATGAGTTTATACAGGTAGGGTCCTGTGACTTCATTAGTAGCTTGCAAAAAGGAAGGAAGAACCTGAACTAACGTATTTTCTCTGTCTCACTATGTGGCTATCCTCTGCCATGTGTTCACGGAAGAGATCCCAACACTATCCCAACTTCTTAGGCTTTCTCTAGTCCTATAAATTATCAGATGTGAAGTATTTTGTAATAATAGCAGCAATAGCAACAACAACACCACCACACAGGAGAGAGAGAGAGAGAGAGAGAGAGAGAGAGAGAGAGAGAGAGAGAGAGAGAAAGGAAATGGCCTTTTGTTACTGGCTCCTCATATAATACTTTGAAATTTATGTTAATTTTTTTCATTTTTAAATTAGCATACAAGATATTAGATTTATTTTTCCATTTAGCAGGTGATGTGCCTTCAGGATGTTGCCTCACTTACTCTTGAATGCTGCTGTTATAAACATTTGAGAATAGGCTGCCTGTATAAATGTATGCTTTTATTCTTTTGGGTTTATATCTAGGAGTAGATTTGCTGTGTTGTAAGATGTGTGTCACCTTTTAGGGAGCTGCCAGACTTGCTTTCAGAGCAGTCGCACTACTCTGCAGCACGTTCTCAGAGCCCTTTCTTCTGGAATCCTCTCACCAATGAAGTGATTTCAATGTAAATAGTAAACAGGGAGGGGAGAAAACTCCCATTAGCTTTGGAAGCTGTAGGGATGGGATCCTTGGGGGAAAGGTCTAAGTGCTCCTGACTGCTGTATTCTTAGCACACAGCCTAGGATCATTTGTATTCTCTGGAAACTTTTTGAATGGAGGAATAGCTACAAAAACTGTGGCCAGATAGTAAATAATTGACTTTATTCTAGAAGAGGTCTGCTCTTTGCCCTCAGGCGTTGGGAGGTAATCCTCAAGCTTTTGTAACATCAGGCCAGTAAGAATGTCTTTGTCTGGGGATTTTATTCTCACAATATAATTTGTGGGAATGTTGGGCTATCAAGTTGACCTTTGGAAGTGCTGAAAACCAAGGTCTGCTACACAGGTGGTCACTGTGTCACTGGCACCGAGCCTCAGCAAAAGCTATGCACACCCAGAGCTGCGTTGTGGTACATTTTTCTGAAAGTCAATATTCCATGAATACCGTCGTGCTCTGTTACTGAGAGAAGTGTTACTTGCACTGTCCTACTGTGAAAAGGCACGGTGGTCTTTGAGTTTCTCCCTGACACTGTTCTATGCATCCCTTTCCTTGGCTGGTCAGGGAAGAGGCCTTGTAACAAACTACAACCACAAGCGTCACAACTTTCTGTGTTCTGTTTGCATGTCTAGTGATTTATCAAGGCTGAACACAGACCCAGGGACCTATTTAATCAGCAATGGTGTCAGAGTGAACATCGTAGGGATGGCCAAATTGGAGTTGGTGTTGTCACTAACAATGCTAAAACTCTTAAAGGTGATCAGGGAGCATTTGATATATTTAGTGTTTCAAATAATCCAAAGAGTCATCAATCAAACAAAGCATCAAAAAATGAACTAAGAAAACTGCCTGATCAAGGAAAAATGTATTAATAGAACACAGAATTCTTAGGTCCTAACGCCCCCCACTTGAGAGAATATATCCCTACCCCTATCAGCTGTTTCATTATTAATACCTGTCCCCTCAAGGAGAGGAGGCCTTGCAACAGAAGGAACAGAGTCTGACTTTAGCACAGCCCTTTTCTAGTTGTATACCCCTGTGAAATAAATCCCATCATCTGTAAACTGGAAATAAAATTCTGCCACAGTATAGGAACCAGAGCACAAGGCGATAAGCATGACCAAACTCTAAGATGTGGTTAGCATTAAAATGATACAATTGAATTGTGGATTCTGTAAGTTAGATTTAATCTTTCTTAAGTGTTTCACTGTTTTTGGTCAAACAAAATCAATAGAAAAATCAAGATTTTCTTAGCCTATGTTTAAATTGAAAAAATAAACTAAATAGATATGTTTTTCACATTTTTATGTTGGGGATGGTACATGCCCATAATCCCACCACCTGCGTGCCTAAGGCAAGAGGACCCGAGTTCAAGGCCAGCCTGTACTACATAGTTCCAGGACAGCTGACATATGTAGTAAGACTCTATTTTTAAAAAGCTGAGCTCGATGGTGTAAGTGTGTATCTCTGGTTACTTGGGCGGTAGAAGCAAGTTCAGGGCTTGTCTGTGTTACAGAGCAAGTTTAAGGCCAACCTGGACAAAGAGGCTGGGCATACGGCCCAGTGGTAGCACGCTTGTTCAGCATATGAGACACACTAGATCCCTAGTAATGAACAACAAAAAACTTTTTCCACAAAGCTTTAGGTACTCTGCACACCACAAACTGAGTAATAAGATGTAAAAAAATATTTCTGATGAAACGAAGAAATCTTTTCCAGAAACAGTAATGACATTTGAATAATCAAGGAATACTAAAAGATGGCCGAGTCTCTGGAATGCTCTCTCTATGCTTTAACTTGCAAAAACCAAAGATACCTCAGTGCCCTTCAAAACACTCTATACCATTCTGACTCTATTGTTTCCTATGGACTGATTTGGACTGATTTGGATCAGTATGGACTGATTTGTTACTTAACACAGACACAGAACTGTCTAATCTAACCCTTTTTTGCCATATATAAATAGACTGATGATTGTGTTAGCTTGAGGAAGATAAACTTTCATTGGAAAAAGAGTTAAGATAGAAGACAAGATGCGAATTCACTGAGTAAAGAGTAGCAGACTGTCACCAAACATCATTACTTCATCATCCTCTCTCATGGTCACATGTGAATGGTTAGTCCTCTCTTCTATCTCAACATAATGGTAGCATACTTGGCTTCATCTTCAAATCTCTCTTTTTCTCTCTTGTATTACCTTTAACTATTCATCAAGCCTCCTGATTTGTTCTCAGAAACCTTTTCTTTTCTTTTCTCTTCTTTTCTTTTCACTGTCTTTGTCTTATTCCCACCCACTGACTCACTCAGAAGACTCTTGCTAAGGGGCTTACATTATTCTGTCTTCTTTCCACTCAAATTAATTAATACCACTGTGTCACCTTCAATACAACAATCCCCCACATTTCATGTATATATGTAAAGTCCTAACAATCTATTTTGTCTTCTGCCTTTTCGATTCTTAACAATTCTAGACACTATTTTGACTTTTCAATCATCTCTTTCTTTGAGTGCAAGTGACCTCAGGTAACATGTGAAGATTCCTCTCTATGTACTAGGTTCTACCCAGAGCCTTGGGAAAATATGGCCCCATAGCACTTTGATTTCAGATTTCTAGTTTCCAAAAATATGAGAGAATAATTTTTCTTGTTTTAAGCCACATAGTCAAGAAGGACACAATGCAAAGAAATTTGGTCTGTCTGTAAGATCAGGTCATGTGACTCACACGGCAGTGGTAGCATGTGTGAACAAAACAACCTAAGATACCCCAAATTCTTACAGATTAGGACTAAGTTAATAACGTACTAATGGTATTCTAAGTTAATAACCAAACATACTCATGAACAGAAAAGAAATTGGGATAGACTCTGACTGAAGAGTAAGTTGAAGGGGGCAGCCAAATGGTTGAAGGAGATGAGAAATAAAGTCAAACCCATTCTTAGAAAGAGGACCTGACTTACAGGGTAAACAGGGACAGTTAAACCCCCTTCCCCTGCAGTGTACAAATTCTGGGACAGCCGGACTGCTCTTTACTTCCTGTCCATTTAAATACTTTCAGTACCCATCACATCATTAAAAACCAAGTAAAAATTTGATAAGTGAATAAATAAAAGTCAAATCATTGAGTCTACAAATGCATCATCCCTGAGAGAAGATGCAGTTCAGCTTTGCCTTCTCGTTAGCCAACATATAGCAGAGCCTTGCAGGAAGCAGGAAGTCCAGGCTCACAGCAGCTGCGTCCAACCAGTTAGTAGCAGTTTTCTTTATCTTTAATGTCTCAGGCAAAGGGGAGAAAAACAGACTATGCAACATGATGCTTCCACTCGGAATTCAGTTATAAAACATGGGGAGAAATGGCCAGCTCATCACTTCTGACATCACCGCCTTTGGACTAACTGGAAGACATTTGATACTAGTGACTCAGGTCACAGACAGAGATGGAGAAATAATCATTCCATTTAATTCATTTCAAACCGCTCGCCCCAGGAATTATTAAATATGAAAAGAACTCCTTTGGTATAACTATGGTTCATTTTAATGCAGCCAAAGAGCAGTAGACATAAAGACTCCCTGATTTCATGTATCGTTTGCTTCTCTACTGTACCACTCATTTAAAAACATTATCAAAGGCATGACTTGAAAGGAATTCTCCTTTTCATTTTTGGAATGCTTTGTTTTCTAAAACAGCATCAGGAAATGCTATAAATATGTGGATTTGATAGAAAAATTTGTCTGCAGTTATATACAGTCCTACTTTACTTTCTATATATCTATAGTACGTATCAGCTGGTGAATCCTAGTTTTAGTTTTAACTATAAAACTAAAACTGATTTTTCTCTACTTTCTTTGAAAATAACCTCAAAATTATTTTAAATGGCAGCACACGTTCTATCTGCAAATCTATGCTGTTTCTTAAAACACAACCTGGCTTTGTGCTTTGTAACATATTTAAAGGTGGGCATTTGGATAATGAAAATCAGTGACTTGCCACAGTACTAATAGAGCTGGTCCTGTTTGTGATGGTTCATTAGCTTTACACAGGACACAATTCACTGCCCTGGAGCTGGAGCGGATAATGGGATAACATGGAACTGTTAGTTAAAGATGCCTAGGAAAGCAAATAGGGCAAGTTTGTTCACTCAGGGAGCCAGTGTCCCCTGAGATATGCATAAACATATGGAATTGTGCATTCCACACAGCCACACGGAAGGAAAAGACAAAGACAAGAAGGAGCTTGGGGACTGGTAGTACTAACAGCTGTTATTTACTAAGCCCAGTATAAGCACTATACACACAGTTGGTCAGTTAATCTCCACAGCCATCTTATCAGTGACAATTATTCTCATACTGCAGAGAGGAAACTGAGGCTAATATTTTTTCTTTTATTGAAAATAAACTCTACTAGGCACTCCCTGGAAACCCACAGCCCACTTTTGATAGGGAAGCAGGACGGCTAACTGCAGATCTTCGCCTCTCCCCTCTCTCCTCCAAATCAAACTCCCCAGTCCCATCTCCAGCTCTGTGGTCTCCCTGCTTCTGTCTCCAGAGGATCACATAGATGTTCCCCTGCAAACTCTCTTCCCTCTACTGATTGTTCAAAGTCAGCCCCAACACCAGCAGATACTCATTGGGAATGTATAGCATATTCTGGCCAGGGAGGAAAGTTGTTTAACCACAGATCTTCACCTCTTACTCCTCTCCTCCAATCCCATTTCCCAGTATCACCCTCATCTCTGTACCAGAGCTCCTGTTGTGGCCTCCTTCTCCCCTTTCCCCCATCTACAGTGGATCATGTAGATCTTCAACTCCAACCTTCTTCCCTACTCATGTGGTTATCCCAGCCCCCAACTCCAGCAGCTTTTTTCTGGGAAGCAAGTAGGCCAGGAAAGCAAGTGAGTGAGCTTCAGATATCTCCTCTCCTCTCCTCTCTTCTCCTCTCTTCTCCTCTCATCTCCTTTCTATTCTCTCCTCATTCTCTGTCCCCATCCCTAGAGGACTTAGTATACCCTGCCTTCTCCCTCCAATGGATCCTCTCAGCTCCCATCCCCAAGTGCCAGCTCCCAATACCTAGAAACACATTTTATGTGAAACTCCCGTACCCCACCTATTAGGAACTCAGAAGAATCTCCTACCAGGAAATACACAGACACCATACCCTCCTAATAACCCTAGAGGGCAAAAGAAACTGAGGAAGAAAACACCCACACAACAAAGACAAGACTGGTTACCAACACTTAGAATTACAATCTTCCTAAACCCAGATACCTACATACCAGTGTAAAAATACAATCAACACTAGCCAGGGTGGTATTTCTCTACTAGAGCCCAGCAACCCAGCTACAATAGGCCCTGAGTATTGAAACATAGCTAAAGCACCAGATTAAGAGCATACAACAGCCTCTATGAATGATAGAGGTCCTTAAAAAGGAAATGAATCAAATCCTTAAGGAAATCTGCGAGAACATGAACAGTGGAAGGAAATGAATAAAACAGCTTAAGACCTGCAAGTGGAAGTAGAATCAATAAAGAAAACCTACATTAAGGAATATCTGGAAAGGAAAAATCTAGGAACTTGAACAGAAATCCCGGGGGCAAGCCTCACCAACAGAATACAAATGATGGAAGAAGAACCTCGGGCATTGAAGACATGATGGCAGAAATTAATACCTTGGGCAAAGAAAGTGTTAAATCTTAAAAAAAAAACCTCTTGGCATAAAATATCTAGGAAATCTGGAATACCTAGATCTAAGAATAATTGGAATAAAGGAAGGAGAAAAAAATCCAGGTCAAAGGCACAGAAAATATTTTCAACAAAATTATAAAAGAAATTTTCCTTAATTTTTAAGGAGATGGCTATCAAGGTAAAAGAATCATACAGAACATCAAACAGACTAGGGCAGAAAAGAAATTTCCTTCAGCAAATAATTAAAACACTAACTATATACAACAAAGAAAGAATATTAAGAGCTGCAAGAGAAAAAGACCAAGTTACATTTAAAGGTGTAACTATTACTTATACCTGACTTCTCAATGGAGGCTCTAAGAGCCAGATGAACTTGGATAGATGTGCCGTAGACTCTAAGACACCACAGAGACCAGCTCACACTACTTTACTCAGCAAAGCTTTCAATCACCATAAATGGGGAAAATCTGATAAAAACAAACTTAAACACCATCTAACAATAAACCCATACATATAGAATTTACTAGAAGGAAAACACAAACCTAAAGAGATTCACCATACCTAAGAAAACAGAAAATAAATAATAGCAGTGCAGCAAATCAAGAGATCAAGAGAAAGGAAACACACACACACACACACACACACACACACACACACACACACACACACACACACACCATAGTCACTACCCTAAGTTACAGGAATCAACAAACACTGCTCATTGATAAAGCTCAAAGTCAATGATCTCTATTCCCCAATAAAATGGCACAGACTAACAGAACGGATGGGAAAAATAGGATCCATGCTTCTGAAAACTCCAAGAAACTCACCTTAACATCAAGACATCACCTCAGGGTAAAAGGATGGAAAGATATATTCCAAGAAAATGGATAAAAGGTAAGCTGGTATAGCCATTTAAATATCTGGTGAAATAGACATCAAACCAAAATCTCAATTACAAGAGATAGGTAGGGATACTGCATACTTATCAAAGAAAAAATTCAACAAGAGGACAATGCAGTTCTTAACATTTATGCACCAATCACAAGGGCACACAGTTCATAAAAGAAACATTACTATAGTTTAGATCACATACTGACCCTCACATACTGATAGTGGAAGACTTCAGTACTCTACTCTCATCAATAGACATGTCATCCAGACCAAAACTAAACAGAGACATGCTGGAGATAATTGATATATAAACCAAATAGACATTCCAGATATTTATGTCTGACACACACACACACACACACACACACACACACACACACACACACACACTTTCTTCTTAGCATCTCATGAAACTTTCTCCAAATTTATTACATATTCAGACACAAAATGAGTCTTATCTGATTACTACAGATTAAAACTGGATATTAAAAGAAAAGAAACACCATAAAGAACTCATGAAGACTGTACAACTCACCACCTAATAAAAAATGAGGCAAGGACAGAAATAAAGAAATTAAAGTTTTTCTTGAATGCAATGAAATGAATACAAGCATACCCAAACTTATGGACCACAATGGGGGATGTTCTAAGAGGAAGTACATAATACTAGTGCCTATATTAAAAAAGTGTAGAGATTTCATACTTATACCTTGTCAGCACAACTGAAAGCTCTTGAACAAAAAGAAGCTATCACAACCAAAGGAACAGACAGCAAGAAATAATCAAACTCAGGATTGAAATCAATAAAAATAGAAATAACAATAACAACAATACAAAAGACTAGTGAAATAGAGTTGGTTCTTTGAGACTATCAATAAAATTGACAAACCCTTTTCCAAAGACTGTTAACTTTACCTGTACTTTTTCAAATCAGAAACTAAAAGGAATAGATAATTTTCTCACACATACCACTTATTAAATTTAAATCAAGATCAGATAAACAAGTTGAACATACCTATAATCCCTAGTGAAGCAGAAGCAATAATTAAGATCAGAAAATTCCAGCACAGAACTGTCAAAGAAGACTTAATGCCAATGCTTTTCAAACTATTACATAAAATTGAAACAGAAGGAGCATTGCCCAATGTGTTTTATGAAACTAATGGCTCATCATCACTCTCATATATTGCAAATACTTGTTCCTTCCTTGCCTGCTTAAGGCCATCTAGACTTTTATCTGATTGGTTTTAATAAAGATATAATGGCCAATAGCTGGGCCAGAAGTGGAAGGTGGAACTTCTGGGCAGAGAGAGGGACTCTGGGAGAAGAATTGAGAGGCAGAAGATTTGTCAGTGGATACAAGAGGTGGATGGATGGACCAAAGCAGAACAGAAAGGGAGACTTGGCCAGAATTAGTCAGAATTAGTCAGGAGATTGCCAAGCTAAGGCCTAAGCTTTAGGACATTAGTAAGCCTCTGTGTCATTATGCATATAGCTGATGGGTCTGTGAAGTCCTGCTATAAAGTTGTATTGCAGAACTATAGCAATAAAAACATCATGATATTGGGAGAAAACAGACATGTTGATCAATGAAATCAAATTGAAAACTCAGACATAAATCCACACACTTATGGACAGCTAATAAAATAAATAAAGAAGCTAGAAATACACATTAAAGACAAAGAGACAACATTTTCAACAAATGGCGTATGTCAAACTGGACAGCTGCATGTAGAAGAATGCAAATAGATTAGTACTGATCATGATTTTCCAAACTGAACTACAAGCTGATCAAATAACTCAACCCAAAATCTGAGAGTTGAGAAAGTGTGGGATAGCCTGGAACTTATTTGCACAGGAAAAGACTATCTGTACCAAACACCATTAGCACAAGCACAAATATCAACAATAAATGGGACTCATGAAGCTGAAAAGCTTCTGTATGGCAAGGAACACCTCAGACAAAAAGGCAGTCAACCAAATTGGAAAAGATTTTCACAACTACATATCCAATAGAGGACTAATATCCCACATATATAAAGAACCCAAAAAGTGGGTATAAATTAAACAAATAAGGTAATTAAGAAATGGGATACAAATGTAAACAGAGGAAACTCGATCACTTCTCTGCCTTTTGGCTAAGATCAAGTGAAGAGGAAACTCGAAGGGCTGAGAATCACTTAAGAAATGTTAGTCATCAGGGAAATGCAAATCAAAACTACTTGGAGATTCATCTGTCAGAATGGCTCAGATAAATAAATCAAGTGGCAGCTCATGCTGGTGAGGATGTGGAATAAGAACACTCATCCCTTATTGTATGTGTATGCAAAGTATGGAACAGCTATACCACTCTTGGGCATATACCCAAAAGACTCTTCATTCTACCAGAGACACTCGTTTAACAATGTTCATTGCTGCTTTATTTAGAAGAGTTAGAAATTGGAAACAACTTCAACAGAAGAATGGATAAAAAAGTGCGGTGCATTTACATAATGGAGTATTACTCAAGCATTAAAAAATAAAAGCACGAATTTTGCAAATAAGTGGATGAAACTAGAAAGTAATCATACTGAATGAGGTAACCCAGACTAAGAGAGACAAAATAGTGTATATTCACTTGTATGTGGATATTAGCTTTTAAATCAACGATAACTTACCTATAATCCCTAGAACCACTGTGGTTAGGTATAGAATAAAGGACTTGGGGAGACAGATTGCTCTCTCTGTAAGAAAGAGAAATAGAATAGATAGTTATGGATGGATGAGGGATATTGGAGATTGGAATAGGAGGATCAAGTGGAGGGGGGCAGGAAGGGGACGAGGGAAGGAATATGGAGAGGATTAGAAAATTAGGGAACAATTTAGGGGTAGTATGGAAACCTAATATAATAGAAACTTTCTAAAATATATACATATATGAAGAAGTTCTAAATGAAATTGCCAAATAATGGGGCAAACAGTTCCAAATGGCCATCTCTTGTCACCAAATGAAGCTTTCATATTGGGATTGGGTTATATATAATTGAGTTGTTGGTCAAAGAGGTCCCATGAAAATCCCAAAGGCCCCAGTCTGTTGTTGAGACTATAAGTTGCTCTCTGTAAACTGACAGTAAGACCCCATTGTTGAAGAAAACATCCACACAACTAATTGAACATGGGGAAGTCAAGCTGGTGGCTACATAGAGCCTTCACCCCGTTGCTAGTGCTCAGTGCTAGAAAGTACTCTGCAAGAAACCAAAGAAACATAAACACTAATCCAGCTACAAATCCTTGACCTACAGTGGTGTCATATCTGTGAGATATACTAGTGTAATGTTCACACAAAGCTTGTGGGAGTAACCAATCATTACCTGATTTAATTTAAGGACTACCTCATGAGATGGAACCCATTTTCAGCTCTGCTTGGGTGGCCAAGAACTTGAGTCTAGATAGCCCAGGGACTTAGGGGAAAATCAAATACTACTGTTCTACAAAAGGAACTCTTAATGACATTCTCCTATATTCATAAGTTAGTGTCATCTTTGTCCATCATCAAAGCAGCTTTCTCCTGAAGCAGGTGGAAACAAATACAGAGATGTATAGCTAGACACATGCAGACGATGAGAGACCTTGGAACACTCAGCCCTAAACAGAATGTTCCCATCAAATCCCTCTCTTCAAGACTCAGAAAACCCATGGGAGAGGAAGTAGAAAGAACCAGAGATCAAGGACATTAAGGAAACCAGGCCTTCTAGGCACAACACCACCAGTGAAACACACAGAGACTGGGGCAGCATATTCAGGGCCTTCAAGGGTCTGCACCAGATAGGTCCTACAACTGAAAGAAGCAGGCACATGCTACCATTCATAGTTCAGAAACTATCTCCTGTTGATAAGCACTTATGAATGAAAAATTAGTTTTCAACAAGGAAGTCTTCTTAGCCAGTAGAAATGAAGGGTCTAGATAGGCTCTGTGTTCAGTGAGTTGTGTATGTGTTATTTTTAACAATGGTGCCTTGCTTTCCGCTGGGGCCTATAATTTTGCTCCAAGTGATAGACCAACAAATGATGACGCTTAGGGTGCTGCTCATGCAGTGCTGACTTCAGAGCCTCTGGCCTTAAGTATTCAAACTTGCTTTCCTGTTCTTGCCTTGCCTCCTATCTACATCTAATGCAAAAATAAGCAACTAAACATGTCAGTGTTTTTCAACCTAAGGTGAGAATACACACCCATAGTGAGCCCCAGGGGAGGATTATGGGGAGGGCGGGAGGGAATGGGAGGGTAGTTTGAAAGGTATAGTCACTTTCATAATATTGATGACAGAATGAAGCTGGACAAAAATCTTAGCCCGTGGGATGTGCTGAAGCAGTAACACTGAGAACATATTTTCAGAATGTTGATAAACACAGCCACTCCCTGACCTTCGTGGGCTGTTAACTAACTGTGAAGCCCTGGGAGAAGCTCGCAGCTCAGTTCAGCCCTGTCTTAAGGGTGGACTAGATCATTTTCAAGGGAGTGTTTTCCAAAAACACTTTCTGAAAGTCCTGCTGGAGACAGTTGCAGTGTTTGGTAAGAAAGGGGAAAGTACAGGGAGGTGATTATCTCACAAGGGATTCTAGATTCCATGCAAAGAGCTTCGGTGTAGAGCTGGGTCCTAATCCCCATCTAGTTACTAACATTCCAGCTGAGAAGCGATGGTATTGAGAGTAGTTGTAGACATTCTTGTTTCGGTTCTGGTGTACAGTTCTGGGGAGGGAAGCTTGTACCTAGGGAATGCTAGGTAAGCATCCTACCCCTATGCTATCCTCCCTTCATCTTGCTCCTTTTTCCTTCCTCCTTCCCTCCTCCTTTCCTCATCTTCCTGGAAATCAGTATTCCAGTGCCATCTAACTAGAATCTTCAGGGTCTTCCACATTTCCACAGCTGTCTACAGCTGCACAGCAAGGACTTCACTTACTCTGTACTCTGGTTGGTGATGCATTCTCATTTAGATTAAAACAGTTTTAGGAGACAGCATACCTTGACCAAAACCATAGAGTTGGTTAAAGAAGGGTCAGATTCTACCTCCTGTCCTTTATCTTTAAATCCTACCTGCTGTCCTATCTATAAATAGTTCATGAATTTGACTTTGCCACAGAATCATAGTTTTAAAGACAGAACTCAAAAATTTGGATGTCTGGGTGTCTGGGTCTTAAGGGCTATGTCTCATAAGTGCTTTCCAGGTGATTCTTGTATGCAGTCAAACTGGGGGACTATTACCAAGTGATCCTTGTCTTGGTGCACCTAATTGTGGCAGAAGGGATTGGCTCCTGGGAACCAGGTAGAGTTGGGTAACCCTGAGTAAGTCATATAATCCTGCCAAGAACAAGTGTTGGCTTGGAGAAGGGATCTGAGAAAGGGGTGTCTGGCAGGAGTGAAACAAATGACTCAAAGTCAAATTGTGGGTCCAAGCTGATGATGATGGGTCAAGCTATGTTCTGCTTGAGACAGTTTTCCAGATTGCCTTTTCCCTGTTCTGCTCTTCTGGAGAACACCAGACAGCAGCGCTCTCTCTCTCTCTCTCTCTCTCTCTCTCTCTCTCTCTCTCTCTCTCTCTCTCTCTCTCCTTTTCTCTCTCTTTTCTGCTCAAGACAGCAATCTAAGCAGTTCTTTTTTTAGTCTAAAAAATTCTCTGGATAGCTTATCTCTTGCAGATCATAAGTCAATTCTTTTATTTTACTTATCAATCCAGTCATTTACTCCAGGTTTCCTTTTTGTTATCCTATGAATACATATCCTGTGACCCAGCCCATTAATTCTTAGGAGACAGCAAGCACATATTTTATTTTAATATTGCAGGAGAATTCAGAGATGTCTCTGTTTCTGTTAAGTTCAGAGTATAAACTAGCTGGGTGGGAACCTGTCTGGAAATTACTATTTCTACCACACCTGGGCTTAACTTGTTCTGTCCTAGGTTGACCCTGAATTCACAAATCTTTCTTTGTAAGCGTAAACAAAAAAACTTAGCTTGGTAGGATCTCATTTGATCCCTGCTCCCTAAATCTCTTCATCCACTTCCTTAGTATCTTTCTGAGAAGTTGTCTCACTGCCTAGCTGGTGTTGTTCCTTTAGATTGGTGAAGCCCCTCATATAATTCATAGTGCATCCTTATTTTTGAGAAATTATATATTTTTGAACCCATGTTTTTAGAGTTCTTTCCCACAGCCTTAAGGGCTGTCCTAAAGGTCCCAGCATTTACCATTTTGCTGAGACATTAGCTACACCTTCACCTCCTGGACTTGTGCTGTCTCTGATTATCACAGAGTCATTAACATTAACAGGGAGGGCATTCCTTGAAGGAAGAATGTAAAATATGTGTATTATCATACAAACAAGCTTACACCCACAGCAGTCATAAACACTGGATGTCTGTCTACACACACACACACACACACACACACACACACACACTGATCACTGCTACTACAGTCAGATGAATGAACATATTGCCTCCCTTTGTGCTGCTCGGCTATTATGAAGGAGGAGGAAGAGGATCAAGAGGAGGAGGTGTGTGGCATAAATAGTAACATTTCTAAGATTTTCCTGATGCAAATTTACAGCATATAGAGCTGATCCACTTATTAGCCCAGACTCCCAGTTTCCAGAAGAGGACAGTGCCCTCCTTTGCTGGAGTTCTCTTCTTATTAGTACTACCCTGGGCCTCCATGCTTTCGTTATCGAGATGAAGAACCAAATAGTTTTGAGGAAATGGCTCATGGAGAGGGATTAGACATACAGACTGGAAATAAACGGGTGCTTGCGAATGAGAAGCCACTGTAGCATGTATCAACTTCTATCAAGGCCATTCTTAATTCGCAAAGTTATTCTTCATAGTTCGTGACTCGTATTGCTGGTCTTGTATATACTAAAGCTGATTTTGAAAACTTTGAAACCAAAAAGTTGGACAAAAGGCCAAATATCTTCGACACATGGGGCAGGAAAGAGAAAGGGGAAATGAGGCCAAAAGTGTGTTTTTCAGGGGACTAGGAGAACTGGTTTGTATAACTTCACATTTAAGCTACTGATTCCCAAGTGTGTTTTAAGGTAAGACATTTTCTACTAAGATGAAAATACAAACCACTGAAGCAAACCCAGCTAAATGATTGCTTTGTGACGAGGATGGAATTTGTGTATTTTAGCTCAGCAGAGAGGAAATTTTCCGCTTTTCTTTTGTTGATTACTTTCGCTTGTCCTCCCAAGAGTGTACACAATGTAATCTCTATTTCTCCATTACCTCAGTGGCCTCAGCTCATCTCTGTTCATCCACCAATCACCTCTGCCTCCCCTGTCCTCAGGTTGGCTTGACTGAAGCACACAGGAGCTTACACCCTTAATGAATCCACATTAGCTTTCAGTTTTTGACGTGGGATTAATTTGATTTAAAGCTTCCCTCTCCTTCATTCCAGGTTTCATTCCTTTTCTGTTCCTGCTGTTTTTACCCAGGAAAGGACTGGTGCAGTGCCTTGGATGGTACAGGACCCTCCATTAGAACTGGTCTCCATGGCTCCAGGGCTGTCTACTTCAGGCTTCTTATAACTGAGGCTGTAATGATCTTTCTAAAGAAGAATTTGGAGTTTGTGTTTCCATGACTAAAAGTCTCTCTTGGCATTTACTGTTTATTGAAGTCCTATCTGCCATGCATGCTTCCATGATTATTTATAAAACTATCACTTTGTGCTCACTTTCAGCCTGTGATCCAATCTCTCCCTGGTCAAATCATGCTACTTTTTAGTGTTCCAAGGAAATCTGAGATTTCCTACCTCACCATGGCATCACCCCTTACCTGAGAAATAAATCAGTAATATTCGGTAGTAATCTCTATGTACTGATCACATTTATCTTAAATCTGTGGTTCTCAACCTGTGGGTTGTGAACCTTTTCGGGTTGGCATTGAGCAATCCTTTCATAAGGGTTGCCTAAGGACTTTGGAAAACACAAATATTTACATTATGATTCATAACAGTAGCAAAATTATAGTTTTGGAGTAGCAACAAAAGTAATTTTATGGCTGCGGGGTGGGGTCACCATATCATGAGGAACGGTGTTAAAGGGCTGCAGCGTCAGAAAGGTTGAGAGGCACTGCTTTAAACAATTTACATTTCCTTCCAAATCAAGCAAATCAGAATTGTGTGAATCTAAGTTAAAGAGACGCCCTTATAATTCACAGCAGAGCACTATCTCTCCATATTTATCCGTCTTTTTTTTTTTTTCAGCTGCTGAGATAGAATTTTCTTTTAGTGACCAAGGTACATGAGGCCAGCTGGCAGGAAGAGCCCAGTGGGGAAACTTGCCAGACTGAGCTGTCCTGCAGCAGAAACAATCGAAACCTAATTTGCTGACCTGTCTTGTTGACTTTGGTTCATTTGCAAATGCAGGATTGTAGAAACAACACTGACATGGATATTAGAAGATCTGGAACGTAGTCCCATTTCTGACATGATGTAATTGTCACAAGATTGTGCACATTTGCTAGCCCTTGGATTTTTATTTACAAGACAGTCACGCAGAGGACACGGAGGAGGGACCCTAACTTCCATCCCTTGCAGTACAGTCTTTTCCATGCCTATAGCTTTATGATTCTTTACTATTGCTGGCATTTATACATATTTCCTAATTCCACTCTAAAAAAAAATCAAGAACCCTTAATGGCGGTATTTTTAATTTTTGTTTTATTTTTGTGTGTATCTGTATGAGTTATGCCATGTGCATATGCCGGTATCTGTGGAGGCCAGAAGAGGGTATTGGAACCACTGGAGGTAAGTTACAGGTGGTTGTAAATCTCCTAACATGGTGCTCAGGTCCTCTGCAAAGAAGGACATACTTTTAACCACCGAGTCAGCCATCTTTCCAGCCTGGGTAGGGCTATTTATAAATAATCACAAATAATTTTGCAAACAGTTATAAAATAACACAAATAATGTTCTACCCACATAGCTTTTAAAGGTATGCGGCTATTCTCTAAGACCCTTGCAATCTTGAGAAGAATAAAACCCCACATTCACATTTACACTTGGAATTTATCTCATATACAAAGAAATGTCTGCTATATGAATCTCTCCCTTTTCCTCTAGGAAAAACCCTGCATGCTCCCTCCTCCACCACTGTCCTAACCCACACAAGACTGACTGCATCTGCTTTCCTCCCTCATGCATAAAACCTTATCTCACAGCTCATGTCTCATAACAATTTAAACGGCGTTTTCGTTGTAAATCAATATGTAGATTTAAGTTTTAAATAAATGTAAATTTAAAACAAATCACACATTTCATTTTTCTTAAATCGTATTTGAAGATGCTATGCCACGGATTCAGACTCAATGTCCTCCCACTTGAGGCAAACAGTCTTAAAATGTCTGTACTGTGACACTTAAAAGAATATAGTGAAGAATAGCACTTGGAGAACCTGATCACTCTAAAATGTAAATTGCTCATCACATGCTAAATTGTGAGCCTGAAAGTGAGGAAGACAGGTTCATGGCAAATGGACTAACATAGCACTTTGTTGCCTTGCTGAGTCTTCAAGGACGCTCTGACGAACTAATACCAGAAACCAATCCCTATTCTGAAACTCAGCCTAGTTGTTAAATGTCAGGCCTGGCCTTTTGCTTCAACTTGTATGAGTTTTCAACATAGTTTCAGGCAGCAAGGAGCTGCATTCACCTCCCTGAGTCTGAAATTCTATATGCAGGAAAATAAATGTCTGAAAACACACACACACACACACACACACACACACACACACACACACACACACACACACACACATCTCTTCTTCCCTATGCCCTTCCTCCATCCACCCCTTTCCAAGTATCAGGAACATTCAAGCTATAGGTAATTTCAAACTTCATCATTAAAGTACAATAGTCAAGAATTTTTATCCTCTGTCATTCAAGTATCATTCAAGGAAGGAAGAAAACAAACTAACAAACAAAGCCCACCTGTGGTCTGCATTTCCATAACACCAATGCAAACCATTTTCTGAAATTACAGTCTTGAAATCTGCTACTCTTTATAAACTCCAGGAGGTAACTGAGGAACTCTCAGAAACTTATTTCCTTGCAGGCAAACTGAGTAGCTTTCAGAATCTTATCTCTGTGCAGGCATGACACCTCTGGACACGTTACATGGGAAGAGATCAGCACTTACTTGGCATAGGCCGCTGATGCACATGTCCAGTGATTCTGTATAGCATCGAGTACCATCTAAGACCTTCGGTGCTAGTTCAACAACCAGGCTGGTTCCTTTTGCTTGGCACTTGAGTGAACATGGATTGTCAGGGTCATTAGATACAGGAAGCCATTCATAAAACTGGCCATGGTACTTGACGTCATTATGAGCAGAACACTGTTGAGCTCGGAAGTCACCTGCTTCTGGTGGGCAGTCCTGGAGGAGAGGAGAAAAGGGCACAAGTAGATATTATGAGAAAAAAAACAATTAGAAAGTTGGAAGAGCTGTGTGGTCTGTGACACTTGTAGAAAACAAAGTGAATATCCTAATCATCACAGATGGACTTCACTGTGTCTCTTTAAAGGTTACATGATTATTTAGGCCCTTAAAATATAAAGATCTGAGAAATAACTTTGATAGATTTTTCTCATTAAAGTCAAATTAAAATGTAACTAGATTGAAATAAATCTTTGGGTTGACATGAGGGCAAAATAGACATCTTGAAATACTTTCTAAATGATGTCTGCTCATCCACAAACTCGTTAACATTGTGACATTTCAATTCCTTCTAATTTTAGATAGCCGATAGTGTTTTTGCCTCCTTCCATCATGAAAAAGAGAGATATGATAATGGTTCATTTGGTTTTTGTCATATTGGGGATTAAAGTGATGACTTCATGTACTCTAGGCAAGAGAGAAGAGTTTTGTTGTTGAGCTGTATCCCTAGATCCTTACATTTTTAAAAAAGAATAATATTTTATGAATATGGGTAATTTTTCTTACATGCATGATTGTGCACCCCATGTATGCCCGATGCCTGCAGAGGCCAGAAGAGGGCGTTAGATCTCTTGGAATTGGAATTTCACATGGTTGAGAGCTGACATGTAGGTGCTAGAAATTGAACCCAGGTCCTCTGGAAGAGTAGACAGAGCTTTTAACCACGTAGCTATGTCTCAAACCTCACCTAGACTTTTAAAGTTTATTTATTTGTTTATTGATTGATTGGCAGGGCAGGCCTTGCTTTTTACTTTGTAGCCCAAGCTGATCTGAAGCTAGTGACCTATCTGCCTCAGCCTCTTGAGTATTGAGATTATGGACATGAGCCTTCACACCTACCTAGACCTATGACAAGTCTTTATTTCAGTAGCTAGTAGAAAAAGAGTTATGATAATTTTATTTAAAAAATATGTGGGGCCATTTGTGAGCTGTTTCCTAGAACTTAGGAATTATAGCTTCTAAAATTAATATGAGGAACAAAGAAGATAGACCATCATTTCTATGTGAATTGCTTTAGGATCAGCAGTGAAGCAGAAAGAAAGGACATGGATGTTCTCCACAGATGGATGAGTGACAGTGAAGCTTCTTACACCTGGCTTCCTGGACTCTGTCCAGAGGCAATAAGGCCACTCAGCTCACAAGGTCATATGAGAAGGTCATGAACATAGGTCAGCCATCGACCAACACAAGGAAGATATCCAGCAGCAATCACTTTGAGTATTTAATGAAGTGATTGACAAAAAATCCCCAGAGAATTAGGACATTCTATTAATTTAAATTTTAAATAATGCTCACTGAGACAGATGAAAAATAAAATTCTCTAAATGTATATTTCATAAGGGAAACTTAAAATATAAAACTGTAATTAACAATGGTTATTGTCTAATGGATGATAAAAGTAGGAGAGAGCAAATACAATCAAACTTTAAAAACAGGAGATATAGGGAAAACCGGTGGGTGAAGGCTTTAATCAGGAGGGAGGGAAGGGAGATCAATACAGGAGAGAAATAAAGAACAAATAACTCTGTTTGAAAAGGCCTCAATGAACCATATTATTTTATATTTACTGGAAATTACATAAATATGAATGTGTACATGTACATATTTATGAATGTATACATAGACATATATTTATATATGTATTTGAAAGGATATTATAACCCTTGAGATGACAATGATCATCCCATGAGCCATGACTATCCAATAAAAACCCCAGTACCAGGCATGAGAAACCTCCTTTTGAGTTGTTGGTTAGGGTAGGTCAAGATACTCACAAAACAATGTAGGCTATTACTATTGCTATTGACCTGGGTTGCCTCCCAAAGGTAGAAGATAAGTCCCTATTGCTGAAGACATCACACACCTCTGACACAGAAGTCAGAAGATTTAAGTCGATTCTAACCTTGAATGCCTCCCTTCTGAAGTTTAGCTTTCATAGTACCAGAAGTGTTAAACAAATTGATAAAGGAGGGAAGGAATCAATAGCACCACTCAACTGTGATTTCTATCAATGACCAGCATGCCAAGATCTTTCTAAAGGTACAATAGTGGTACTTATGTCTTGGTGGTAACCAACAGCTGTCTAATCTAAGTAGACTTAAGTCCTCTTAATCATGGACTTGTAGATCTCAGAAGAGAACTTACACCCTTGACTTTATCAGATCAGTATAATTCCTAGCTGCATTCTAAGCCTACTCATACACACACAGGCAAGTTTAGCCCTTTCACTCCTCAAACAGGAAACTTATCTTTGTAGCAGATGGAGACCATCACAGAAAAATTAGTCAAAATCTAGAGATCAACTATAGTGGGGTCCCATCACTCCTGTAGAGACAGTTACAACACAAATCCTGCATCTAAGGCTCAGGGAACACCACCATCAGATAGGTTGTTAGAGCTAGAGAACCAGGAAGTCTGCTGCAAGATTGGATCTCTCAGAAATTACAGGGAAGTTATATCTAAGATATCTCAACTATATGGCTTCCTAAATGAGATCTGAATAAGGACAACACCATTTGGTGTTGCTAAGGTGGAAGGGGAAATCTCAAAAGACCCCACCCATAAACAAAGAATTGCTAAGGACTGCTGAAAGAGGGAGGATTCGTCTTTCCCAGAGATGTACCCCTTAAATGGTTATCTAATACCAAGTGGTCAGCCCAGAAATCATATACACACAATCAACACTAAGGTGACTCAGCAAACATTATTTAGATATTTACATACAAACAATGATGATGAGATGAAGAGGTCATGAATTTGAGGGGAGTTATGGGCAACATGGGAGGGACTGAAGAGACAGGATATGGGAGAGACTGGAGGGAAGAAAGAGAAGGGAGGAAATGATATATTTGAATTAAAACTCTAAATACTAAACCACAAAGGGGAATCATATTTTTACTTTAGACTGGTTTTTTTGATAGTGTATTAATTTGATTTTCTTTTGCTGTACTAAGAGAGGTAGACCCAAACAACTTGAAGAGTAATGGTTTATTTAGCTTGCAATTCTAGGTCCTAATCCATCATTGAGGGAAGTCAGGACTAGAACTGAAACAGGACCCGTGGGAGAATGATGCTTACTGGCTTGCTCTGTGGCCTGGGCTTAGATGGTCTTCTTATATAACACAGATCCACATGCCTAGAGATGGTGTTGCCCACAGTTGGCTGAGCCTCTCTATATTAATCATCAATCAAGACAGTCTGTTACAGTCTTGGCCACAGACCAAGTTGAGTTGGGCAATTCTTTAATGGAGGTTTTCTCTTGTCAGGTGACTCTAAATTGTGTCACGTTGACAATAAAAACTAACTAGCACAGACAGGTCAATTTTCTTCATTGATTTTAGAGTAAGATTCTCTATAAAAATCCTGGACTATGCATCCATGGAGAGGCTTTCCCTACACTCTTTTATCTTAAATGATCCATACATTGTCAGCAATTCTGTCTCACTATGCTATCAGTCGGAAAGTTTTTTTTTCAGTTCTTTCCCTGATAATCTTATTATATTCATAGAAGCATTAGAGAACACTATTGCTTTTTCTTTTTTAAATATAAAATGCCTTCTGGACTCTTCTATTACTTTAATGGTTCTACTAAGCAGCACATAAGGTTTTGATACATGTGGGAGTGTAAATTTTTACTAGGCAGGTTAAGATATATATAATTAAACATTTATTTGGTATGAACATGAGATGGCTCAAGCTATAATGTAAACTCTTAAAATATATTTTCTTTATTAGTTTTATGTTTATTGAGAATGAAATACAGTAGAAAGAGAAAATATAATTTATATAAAATACAATGTATGCATAAGTATCCAAATTCACACCATTTGCAGTCATGGGCCACCATGACTGGTGCTGGTTATCTTCAGAAGTTCTGGGGTACAGTATAATCTTTGGAATGATCATAAATAAATGAATGCATGGTGTATGTGCATATTCTATACAAAACTTATTTTTTATTGTAAGAAATCCAAATTGCACACTCTGCAAAAATTCAGGTACTACACACCATCGTTTCTAACGCCAGCTCATTTCAGATCCTATGCTCCAAAAGTGCAGATCAGCTGCTTTAACACAGGCTTTATGCAGACCCATGTTCTAAAGGTAACATTACCTTTGCCTAGTTTAGAAGTTCTGCCAACATTTTCTTAGACCCCACTTGCTAACTTTTACCCTGAAAGAACCTTTACACTAACTTCCATCCAAGTGCCTCACGTTTGCTTCTCTAAATCTCCCTGTTACACATCTTAGAGTCTCTCTCAGGCTGCTACTTTCCCATGTCAACAGGTTGGATCAACAACCTCTACAGGGTCCACAAGTTCCTTTGGGGCCATTGATAAGAAAAGCTACCTAAATTGATCATCTAATTAATAACATTTAAATCAAATATTTTACAAGACACGTGTCATCTCAGATACACTTGCTTACTCTGCAGAATAGAAATACTGAAGAAGCCTCTTTGACACAGAACATTAAGGGAATTGCTTCAAATAGTCCCAAACACCTGTCCTAACTGCCTTTGCTTCTATTCTATGAACATAAGTGAATAAGCTTAGAAGGGATTTTTAATGTCAGAATTAATCATCTTTGCCAGGTAAAAAGATTTACAAATAATTAAGAGATGTTCTAGTATTATCCAGAGGTAATTTTCTGCATTTTTTCCAACTCCAAAAAATAGTGTTAATTACATTTTAAGTGGCACATCATCTCAGTAAAGACATGAAACTCCTGCAGATTCTTCAGTTCCATCTGCTTAACGAGCTATGTTCATGTGTTTCTTAAAATGTTTGAGTCTCAAAGTGGTAGAAAGAAATATTAGTGAAAAACATTTAAATGAAGTTTAAATCAAAGTTTAAATGTTTTCTGTGATAAAACTAGTGACCATATTCAGACATACTATAGAGAATCAAGATGCAAACAGATCTTCCCCTGCACGCTATGGCTCCATGAATACCCCTGATACATTTATGATTCTTTCTACAGCTGTAAATGCACCCCTGAGAGTAATAATGCATATGAATACTTCAACACACTTCTATCACAAATCAAAGTTTTGTAGCGCTGCGAGGATAATATTTTGTGAAATCATGGATCATTTGACCTGGAGTTCAGAGTGGGAAACTGAACTTGAGTCTTTTGAATATTGAATTTATCTGTGCTTGCACTATAAAACAGGTCCAACAAGCTCCTTAGACCTAGTAGCTCTTACAAAATAACATGCTGATGATTTCAGTGTAGATGATTCAGAAACATATGAATCAAATTTCTGTTGAAGTACACATACTTAAAAATAGAGGGCAGAGGACTTGGCAAAAGACTCTTTGATCAAAAAAACAAAAACAAAAACAAACAAACAAACAAAAAAACTCCCACCAAACCAGACCAAAACAAAGCAAAAACCTTCCTAAGTGACATTTAAGTCATTCATTGAACCCATAGAGGAAGCTCAGAAAAAGTCCCTGTAGCCTCCTGTCTCACAATATCCTAATAAACATCATGGTCATCATCAACATTCATAACATAGTAATAATAACTGTTATACTGTAGAGAGTGATCGTCCTCAGAGATTTAGTTTTGAATTATACTTGAGTGCTTTAACAAGTATATTTCCCAAGCCTCTTCCAAGTTAGATTTCGAAACAAATGTCCTAATTGTTCTTTACCACTTGTGACCCTTTACTTGGATGTCACCTTTGAAATACCAGCTTTTGGGGGATACTCTTTAGCACACAAGCCACAGTTCTGAGACAGAAGGTCATTTCCCTTTGGATATAAGGAATGCAGAAGATACAGAACCTATATAGCTCTCATAAAACATTAATGGTAGAAAGAATAGTCTTTCAATGAGATATTTAAAATAGAAGCAAAAACAAATGATGGTTTACATATTTCTGCATAGAAGACAAAAACCACAAAGATAGTGACTGTACCAAATGCATCTTACTCTTTACCAACAAACAAACAAACAACCGGAAGGAGGAAGTGGATAACAAATCCTGACCTTCCAGTTCCACTTTGGCTCCGGAAGTACCATCAAGTAGCAATGAAACAAGGGAAAGAACTAGAGAAAGAAGAAAATTTCATTGCAACCTGAAATCTTAACACACCTGTACACTGGAGGCCCTGCATCAGGTTCCAACTTCTTGCATCTATGAAAATATTTTTAAATTTTGCAATAGATCATCCTGCAAATTACTGTAGTTAGCCATTTATTATAATACCTTTCTCTCTCCAGTGTTTAAGCACTTAATCCTAACCATGTCAGAGCTGTGTTCTTTAAGAACACAAAAATACAATCTGACCTTTTATTTGCTCCCAATAATAATTCATACAGTCTGTGGGGTTCTGCTATATATGGAGCCAATTCAAAACATTCTCTAGTTAATCAACTAGTCTGTGGGAAAGACACGATGGATCCCAGATGTCTTCTGATATTGATTCATGGATCAGGTTACACCGTAGGACAGAAGAGGGTCAAGCCTTTCAGAGCTAACTCACTGATTGTATCTCAGCAGCTAAGATGACACATGTGAATGGCCTTAAAACGGATTTTTAAAAAAATACACAGAGATGTGATCAGAAGAAATATTACTTTTTAATTTTCAATTTATTTATTTAACCACCAAATTTTCGACAGGGTATCACGTAGTCCTAGCTGGCCTCAAATTTATTATTTGTAACTGATGATGACCTTGAACTCTAGATCCTCCTGCTGCCAACTCCCATGTGCTGGGATTACAGGTGTGCATCACCATGCCTGGCTTTTACTTTCACTCTTTTTAAAGAAGGCATTTGCTTCCTGATGGCCATTCATCTGCTTTAACTCTGCTCCTAAGTATTTACTGGTCGGCTTATTCATTTAACTTACTATATAATGCAATGGTATAAATGTTCTGTCACCGTGTTTTTTTAAAGGGATTTTTATTTCAGTGTATAGATGCTTTGCCCACATGTATGCCCAACACATGCATGTCTTGTGCCTGTGGAATCCAGAAGAGGGTATTAGGTCCCCTGGAGGTGCAGTTATGCACAGCTGAGAGCCACTATGTGGGTTCTGGGAATCAAACCCTGGTCCTCTAGAAGAACAGACGGTGTTCTTAACTGCTGAGCCATCTCTCCAGTCCCTAGCACTATGCTTTATTTTAAGCCAAGGTTAATACTTGATAGGATCATGAAAAGCCTGGAAGTTACATTCCTATGATCATATACTACAGTCACTGGTAAAAGCCTCTATCTCATTTCATCTCCTCGGTTACTACTGTTCTTCGGAATCCCGTGTGGTCCTGATCACTTATCCTCCGCCAAAGTTACCAAGAAGGAAAAGCAAATTAGAATTGTTGAGTGAGGTGCATACTCTATTTTTCAATACAGGATTGCCTCTTAAAGAGAGAAATAGAGACATCTATCAGTTCCTAGACAACTGTAGAAAACGTTATCAGTTCTAACTTTTCTCCTTCAAATATTAGGAGCCCTGACATTGATGTGAAGTCAGAAGAGAGCCACCAAAGATTCATCACAAATGACTCGGTGGAGGACCTGTAATACACTCTGAAGTGCTCAGTGCCTTGGTGTGCTGCGTAGAAGCCCCTCTCTCCTGCCATGCACTGTGTCTTTCAGTGACTTGGCTTTCTGTTTTCTGTACTGAAAGTTAGGAAGAAATAATTGACTGGTCAGTATCCATTGACACGATCCAGTCTGCTGTGATATTTAGTTCTTAGCAGGATAATCCATAGTTCAGTTCCCATCTCCAAGTCGGGCCCCTTCCCTCCGATTCCATACACATACAACTGCTTATTATCACGTGGGTGTCTAAGACATCACAACTCACTCACTGTACTGTAAACCTGTAAGAGCTCTAGATCGCACTACATCTGACCCTCCACCACCACAGCCTTCTCCATCCAGTACCATCCTTTCCAGGCCCCAATACCTCAGAGCGATGGCTCTCAAGCTTAAGCATGTATTAAAATCACTGGGAGGGCTTATTAAACAGAATGGTGAAAGCACTTCCCTCTAGAGTGTCTGACTCGGTACATCTCAGTGAGGGGTTGGGAATTTGCACTGGAGAAAGTTCCCGGTGACACTGATGCTGCTGCTCTTGGTAGTCTACATGTAAAAACTAAAGAAGAATTGATTCCAGTTCACAAGGGCCCCGAATCTGTCTACAACTGAGGCCAAGCCAGCATGTCTCACGTGAATCTAGCAATGGATTCCCCTTTCTCTGCTCATCTGGACACGTTGGTCAGTGAAACAGAATGATTTTATTTAAGCATTAAGCAGATAGATCATGCTATCTATCTCTCAGGAGCTTCAGCTCAAAGGAGGATCTGGGGGGCTGGGATTTAAGTTCCCTACTCAGATCAAAGGAGGATCTGAGATCTGTCTCCGGAGGAAAGCTCTCCTCTGTCTCTTTGGCCTGAGAATTCCTGCAGCCCTTGCTCTCTTGCATCTGGCCCCACTGGATTCCTGAATTGAGAACCCTCTTACCTCAGGACACATGTGATGCTTCTACCATTTACAATTCCTTTGGTCTACATCGCAAGGACTTCACCTCAACAAATTTTCACTCAAATACCACCTTCTTCTCAATGAGGCCCACTCTGCCCACTACATAAGATCATACCCCACCCCTACCCCGACTCTGATTCCACTTAGTCCTACTCAGTTTTCATATTTTCTACACCATGCAGTCCTCTTTGACTGTGCCATTTGATTCACTTATTTTGCTTGTTTGTTCATCCTCTATTCCCATCTACTAAAGTCTACTCTCTAGAAGGAGAGGGGCGCGTGACTATTTGTTGAAAGACTCAAAACATTGAAAAATGGAAGAAATGCCATCCTTTTTTTACCACAGAGACTGCAATCCTATTTCTTAAAATTTTCAGGAATTTAAATCTCAGTTCCCTTATTGTCAGAATGTTTATTATTCCTTTTTTTTTATAAAAAAATAAAGCCATTTATGCTTTCAAATTTTAGACACTAGGAAAGTTGAATAGGGAGTCCGGCCTACTTTCTGAATAGGCAGATTGATATTTCTTCCCCCATGTAAACAAATTTAATAGGCCAATATTGAGAAACTTGAAATGTGCTGAAATCATTTATTATTTAAAAAATAGCCAGCCATTTATAAATTTTATTAAACACTTAAGTGTTACATGCATGCATCATAAAGTGCTAATGTTGAGGTAACAAGCTTTCTCACCCCAATTTTGGCCACCTGCTTATACTAACATCAATATCATCATCAAGGGGATTTATTTGTGCAAGGCTGTTCCCTGCAATGTAACGTGAAGTTAAACAGACACAGTCTCTGCCCTGTCTAGACAGTCTGTACAGATACAATTCTATTATATTTCAAGAGCACAATATTTAAATTTCTAACATATCAGCAAGGGTGCAAAGAACAGAAGACAGGGTTGTGCTTGGAGGTGTCATAGGAGGCAAAGACCATTTGTGACTCATTGTCCCTCTGTCTACAATAGCCAACAGACTGTTTTCTAAGTCAGAGCTAAAGGTTTTGGACACCATGTTTTTAATGTATCAGATATGGTTCAAAGGCACTTGTTTTTGTTCTTTTTCTCCTGGTACAAAAGGTTTATGGATGTCTTTTTCACGTCTCCCTCCACTTTCAACACTTTTAGGAAATGGCAGACTCCAGGGAAGGGAGTGCTCTTGAGAAATGAATCATTAACCATTTTATTGCCTAGCTATGACTCAGGTTCACGCTCAGTTAAAAATCGTTGCAATCGTGTGATCGTGAAAAGTAATGGAGTACTCTAATTTATCCCAGCTTTGGGTGTACCCTACTGCGCTCAGTCTCGGGGAGGCCAGGCATGGTATATGGAGGAGCTTTAATGCAAGTTCATTTGTGTGTACACACTGTACATGCAGAATGTGTGCATGGAGACTCAGTGCTACCCACTTGCTCTGTTACACTGTGTTATCTGGAAACAAATGGTTGGCCTGGCTAGTTTGTTTTTTTTTTTTTTTTTTTTTTTTTTTTTTTAATGTCTCCAGGCCTCTATGAGCTGATCTAAGTAAAAATATTGAAAACATTTAGTTTTAAAAGTTCACTTTCCCTCTCTTTTGGATAGTTTTTATTTCAGCGCCTTTGTTTTTTCTTCTTTGAACAATGCAGACATTTGGAATCCAATTCCCTAGAGGTATTTGTAGGACTGGTTATAGTTTGTCATGTTAGACTCTTAAATTCTCTCAATTTTGAAAATATTCGTTCCTTGAGGCTTTTTTTTATTATTTTTAGTTTCCTTTCTTTGAATCTCCTCCAATTTAGCAGTATCTTTCCTTAAATCAGCATTTCTGACTTTTTATTATTTTTTACTACAGTCTGAAATAAATGTTCCCCACTTCATCTCCCCAAATTAGCATATTTGGCGAGGTAATTTGTAAGACATTTTGTAATAGGGCACACCATTTTATTTTATAAGCACAGGGCCATACAATGTGATGTTCTCAGACTGTGTTAAACAAAATAGCTATGGATGTAGACGCAGGTTGGGGAAAGCTAGCACAAGGAGACAGGTTTGCTAACAATTAAGTAAGTGTCTGATGCTCTTCATGCTTATTTGCAAAATGGGAAGGGATGAGTTGGATGGATGACAAAGGTGCAAACATAAGGAATAAAGCTGCCTTGGAACAACGTTTTGTAAGCCAGCCATTTAAAATAAAAGAGGAAAAGACATGGTTAATCTTAGTCCAAAGACAGACTCTGGGGGCAGATACCTAGGTTTAATTTATCCTTTTTTTCCCCTGTTGTTACTTTTAAAATACAAAATTGTAGACTTAAAAAAGGAACAAATAAATGAAATTATTTGAAATAAAAACAGAACAAAATTAAAATCAAGGATAAATGCCATGAAAACAAGTTGGAGAAGACCCCTGCCACCTCATATGGCCTTCTCTCCTTCCCAACTATCAACAAGCTACCTGACTGTGCCTGAGGGCTTTACTTCTTTTTGACTCTCCCAGAATCCTAACAGTGCAGTCTGTTTTCTGGCATGGCATGGTGTCTAATCTCCACTGCTTTCTTTTCTTTCTTTTCTTTTCTTTTCTTTTTTTTGAGGTATGAAACGTGATATATCATGAAATGAGTTGAAATGGCATTGGGCACT
The DNA here is from genome assembly GCF_011064425.1 of Rattus rattus. NCBI lineage: Eukaryota > Metazoa > Chordata > Mammalia > Rodentia > Muridae > Rattus > Rattus rattus. The sequence goes on from NC_046154.1 coordinate 67,669,358, forward strand.
CCTATGGTGACATTTATACAGCATCTAATTTTGTGTTAACCTGGGTAAGTGTCTGCAAACTCACATAAGACTTCAGTGTGAATCACTGTTACTACTGAATCAATTTACTGAAGAAGAATGCTAGGACTGGAGGGTCTCCTTTGTTGTGAGAAGGCTAAAAGACCATAAAGATATTGATTCTTTAACCTAAGAATGGGAAAGAGTCTCTTCTCATCTAGGGTTTATGCTAACATGCATCCTGTGTGGAAGAGTTGAGAACACTTGATTGTGTTGTGTTTTCTAAAGAGAAGAAACAGGACTCTCAGATGGCTACAGGATACCAGTAGAGAATAGCTGAGTTTTTCTTACAGACGTTGGGATGAGGCCCGCTTGATGAAGTTACTGTCAACCAACTCAAAGAAAGTTGCATGACACTTCTCTCTGTTCCTTCCCTAATCTCTAACTCTCAAGTAGGTCAGGATTCCTACTGTACACACAAGCATGTGTACATGCTTAATGTGTACATGGTTAATGGCACATAAAATAATTTTGTAGAAGTTGTTTCTGGAAACACCATTGTAGACATGAGGACAATACTTTCCAAATGAAAATTCAGAACCTGTACCTTGCTGCCTCTAAGATGACTTTTTTTTTGTTGTTTAAATATACATTTAATTAAAGTGACTTATATGGATGTCTTAACATATGAATATAATCAAACAATACTAAGTGCCAAATTGACTGGGTTATAAGTTTAATGGATGACACTCAATTTTGTTCCTATGTGCTCATGGTTCTCAGTTTGTTGATCTTGGAGCATGGACATGTTTTAAGAAACTAAGTAGGATCAGAAAAATATATTTCCTGACATTGAAACCCTGACATTTCTAGGTTGTTCTTTGAAGCTTAAGGCACAGGCCTTAAGGGCTAGCTCATCTTGGAGCATTCTGCTCCACGGTTCATTTTCTTTCCTCTCCCTATGAAAGAACCATTTCCTTCTCTACGCTGGGTTTGGGAAAAGGTAAAGAGGAAAGCAAGCTGATTAATCATATCTGGAGTGAGGTTTGCCGTAGTCAGGCTTTCTGCTTAATCATGCTCCTCAATTATTAATAGCTTGCATATGTTCAAACCCCACCTAGATGTTTAGTAAGTACCAGAAGTGACAGGGTATAGTAACCAGTCAATGGCACTCCTTGACTTTATGAGGTTCACAGATTAGTGTTTTAGTTGGGGTTTTAATGCTGTAACAGGCATCATGACCAAGGCAATTCTTGGAAAGGATAACATTTAATTTGGGCTGGCTTACAGGTTCAGAGGTTTAGTCCATTATCATCAAGGTGGGATCATGGCAACATCCAGCCAGATGTGGGGATGGAAGAGGGGAGAGTTCTACCTCTCCATCTGAAATCCACTAGGAGAAGACTGGCTTCCAGGCAACTAGGATGAAAGTCTTAATGCCCACATCCCCAGTGACACCTACTGCAACAAGTCCACACCTACTCCAACAAGGCCACACATCCTAATAGTGCCTATCCCTGGGCCAAACATATACAAACCATCACAAGTAGGAAGGCAAAGACTGAGACCAATAATGTCATGGTTTTCATTTTAACTATAGAATTTCAGGCAAGGTAGGAGACAACCTCAAAGTTGGTAGGTCATTTTAGAGTACAAACAACTGCCCTTCCTATTCAGTTCCTCGTCGGGCTGCATCTAACAAAGGAAAATAAATGTTCAAACTCTCCCATTCTGTAAGCCATCCCTGATACTTCCAGAGCCTGAGCCTTAAGCTGCCTCTCTGCTTTCTTCTTTCTTACATGGTATCCAAGGCAACAGACACCTCAAGAAGTTTCTGTCTGGAGCTGACCTACATTTGCTTCTTTTCTGCTTTTCTTCTTTCTTGTCACCAGCCAGCCAACACTTTTGCTGGGACATTTGCCCTTTCCTTGATACTTTGCTTATCAGGCAGACATGATTCAAGATGTCTTCTCTGCTTGACTCCTTCAATGTGAAACTGTCACTGTTCAGTCTTCTCCGACAACTCCATGCCAGCAGCCCATGGAAGAGGTCCTGTGGCACCTGCTTTGTATTTTATCATTAACCCAGAAGGCACATTGGGCTTTCTGTCTCTCCCAAAATAATGAAACCACAAAAAAACAATGCCACATCCCACGGTTTTCCTAGAATATATAATCTTGGTTCAAAATGAATACTAGTTAACAGTGCCGGGGACTTCATTTGTGTCAGAGTGTCAGACTAGTAACTCCAAAGAAGCTTCTGACTATACACAACCTAAAAATAGTAGACCTAAATTTAAATAGTTGTTAAATAAACAAATGATGACAGGAAGTTGAAGGATATTCATTCTAATGAAACTTCTGGTTTCTGGAAGTTTAGACCTGTGTCCTTTAACATCCCATAGAATTAAAGAACAGGGGATAGGTCTATGAACTACAAGTTATAGAAAAGAATAAGGACCTCATAATGCAGAGTCCTAAGGCAGAACTTCTAGGGAAGTATTAAGCTAGGGAAGGCAGAGACACTTAGCTCCTCTTAAAGGCTTAACTTGAAACTCTGAGCACAGTAAAATGGTCAGAGTCTGCCAGGGCGTTGGGAAGTTGTCCATAAGGAGTTGGATCTCCCATGAATAGAAGGCTTTCCGAGAAGTGAATCCTGAAAGACAGTAAAATGGCTAACAGAGTCATTGTGACAAATTGTCAACATGAAGGTGAAATCTAAGATCAGCTATGCCTTCGGGTGGTAAGGATGCATCGATTTAAGATCATCAGCTATGGGAACATCATTACTGATTGTGCGACTTCAGTGTGGCAATCAGACAGTTAGGAAGCTATGCATGGTAGTAAATGCATATCTGGAAATGGCTACTGATTGGTGCTCAAATTACAGCTTTAAGAACCTTAAGTGATATGTTGCTGTGATTGTTATTAAAGTACATAGGCTGAGATAGACTGCTTGCCTACTTAGCATTTGAGAGACTTTATGTTTTAACACACACACACACACACACACACACACACACACACACACACACACACACACTGATACAAACTAGCCAATGAAACCAACTCTCAGCTATGGAATGAAAGAGAATTGGTCTGTCTCAGCTTGGCATGAGTGAAGGATGGGGAGAGATGTGCCCTTTACAATATCTCTTTTCATTTCATATATTATTTTCATTAGATGATCTCAGTTTCCATAAGGATACCTAGCAAAAGTTGAAAGGCATCAACGTAAATGTAAAGCTGATAGGAAATGATGAAATGTATAAAAATGTACAAAGCATGATGTTCAGCATTTCCTGGAACATCACTAAGTAGACAAAGAGATGCAGCTACAGTAAATTTCAGATGCTAGAATCCAATCATGGCTTTGTTAGTCTTCACTATAGTGCAGATGACATTCACAGAGATTTAGGGAGTAATTTTCTGCTGAAAGGAACAGTCTCCCTCTCACTCCCATGCAGCTTTGCGTATACAAAAGATAGAAGCCGAGATCTGTATATGAGAGAAAGCAGGCAGTGTTTGTCTTTCTGGGCCTGGACTACCTCACTTAACATTTTCAGCTCTATTTACTTTCCTGAGAGCAGCATACTTGTCTTTTCTTTGCAGCAGAATAAAATTCCACTGCACACATGTCCTACATGTCCAATATTCTTTCATTGGCATCTAGGTCTACTCTTCTATGAACAGAGCAGCCATAAACATAGATGAGCAAGGGTGTAGACCCAGCTGTGGTGTAGCATGGTCACATGGAAGATCTATTTTTAGCATTTTAAGAACTCTCCACACTAATTTCCACAATGGTTATGGATGCATATACACTACCAACACGGAATGGGTTTCACTTCCCCATGCTCCTTCCAGAATTTGTTATCATTTGTTTTCTCAATGAAATCCATTTTGACAGGGCTGAGATAGGAATCTCAGAGTGACTTTAATTTGCTTTTCCACGATGGCTAAGGATATTGAATACTCTAAAAATATTTAATGGCCATTTATATTTCTTCTGTTGAGATTTCTCTGTTCAGCTCCTTAATCCATATTGTTTATTGAATTATTGTTTCTTGTTTATATTTTTAGCTCTTGGTATAGTACATATATTAATCCCCTGTTAGCTGTATAGATGGTAAAGATTTTCCCAGTGTGTATGATGCCTCTTCACTTGGTTAACTGCTTCTGTTACTGTACAAAAGCTTTCAAATTTCATGAGGTCCCATTTGACAATTGGCCTGATTTCCTGAGGGTCTGGAGTCATACTCTTCCCTAGTCTTTCCTCTAGCAATGTTCAGAGATTTGGATCTTGTCCCAAGGTCTTTGATAAATTTGGAATTAATTTTTGAGCAAGGTGAGAGATGGGAAACAGTCTTATCCTTCTACCTGTGGATTCCCAGCACCATTATTTAAAGAGCCTGGCTATGCTCCAACATGAATTTATGTCAGTCAACAATCAGGTGGCTACAGCTCTGGAGGTTGTGCCTGCCTTTATTACTTTGGCTCTGTACAAGTAGAAGTCAGATATGATAACACCTCCAGCATTATTCTTCTTGCTCAGGGTTGCTTGGCAAACCCAATACTTTCATGCTGCCCACTGAATTTTAAGGTATGTTTTAAAGGGGATTGCATTGAATCTAGAAAATATTTTTGCTAAGATAGCCATTTTCACAGTATTCCTCCTTTCAGTCCATGAGCACTGGGAGAGGAAGGTATTCCCACCTTCTAGTACCTTCTTCAATTTGTCTCTTGAGGGCTTTTAAGTTTCTATTAATCATCATTCACTCCTTTGGTTAGGTTAAGCCTACTGTATTTCTGCAGCCCTTTTGAATGTAATTGTTTATGTAGTTTTCTCCTTGGGTGCTGTAATTGGTACATAGGAAGAATACAGAATTTTTTTGTTTTGTTTTCTTTTTATACTGCCACTTTTCCTAAAGTATTAATTAGTTCTAAGAGGTTTTGTGGAAGTAGTCTTTAAGGTCTCATATATAGAATCATAGTATCTGTAAATCAGGATACTATGATTTCTCCTATCGTTATTTATACACCTTTCTCTGCTTCTTTCTCACTGCTCTAAGGCTTCTAGCATGGTACAGAGAGGGCTAATATCCAATATATATGTATCAATATATATCTATATCTATATCTATATATGTATATCAAGAAGTTGGGCTCCCTATTAAAATGGGGTACAGAGCTAAACAAATAATTTTCAACTGAGGAATATCGAATGGCCAAGAAGCAACTAAAGAAATGTTCAACATCCTTAGTCATCAGGGAAATGCAAAACAAAACAATTCTGAGATTCTATCTCACACCAGTCAGAATGGCTGAGATAAAAAAATCTCAGGTGACAACAGATGCTGTTGAGGATGTGAAGAAAGAGGAACACTCCTCCATTGTTGGTGAGATTGCAAGCTGGTACAACCACTCTGGAAATCAGTCTGGCTGTTTCTCAGAAAATTGGACATAGTACTACCTGAGGACCCAGCTACACTACTCCTGGGCATATACCCAAAAGATGCCCCAACATATAATAAAGACACATGCTCCACTATGTTCATAGCAGCCTTATTTATAATAGCCAGAAGCTGGAAAGGACCCGGATGCCCTTCAACAGAGGAATAGATACAGAAAATGTGATACATCTACACAGTGGAATACTACTCAGCTATTAAAAACAATGACTTCATGAAATCCTTAAGCAAATGGATGGAACTAGAAAATACCATCCTGAGTGAGGTAACCCAGTCACAAAAGAACACACTTGGTATGCACTCACTGTTAAGTGGATATTAGCCCAAAAGCTCAGAATACCCAAGATACAATTCATAGACCATATGAAGCTCAAGAAGAAGGAAGACCAAAATGTGGATGCTTTAGTCCTTCTTAGAAGGGAGAACAAAATACTCGCAGGAGGTAGAGGGTGGGAGGGGCTTGGGAGGAAGAGAAGAGGGAAAGGGGAAATGGGGGGGGGAGCAGGATCAGGTATGGGAGGAGATAGGGATGATATACAGAGGGCCAGGAAATTAAACAGAGGTGTGTAGCAATAGGGGATCGGGAACTGGTAATAGCCACCAGCAAGTTCCAGATGCCAGGAAAACAAGAGGCTCCCAGGACCCAACAGGGATGAGATTAGTTAAAATACCCAACAAAGGGAAGGGAGAACCTGTAGAGACAATACTGAAAGGTGAGACAAGACAGTGGTTGGAGGATGGGGCCACCTGCTCATCTCCAATTTTTAACCCAGAATGGCTCCTGTCTAAAGGAAATACAGGTACAAAGTGTGGGGCAGAGAATGAAGGAAAGGCTATTTAGAGACTACTCCACCTGGGGATCCATCCCATATACAAATACCAAACCCAGACACTATTGGGGATGCCAAGAAGTGTTTGCTGAAGGAGTCTGCGACAGCTGTCTCCTAAGAGGCCCTTCCAGAGCTTGACAAACACAGAGATGGATGCTCACAGCCAACCATTGGACTGAGCACAGGGTCCCCATTGGAGGAGTTAGAGAAAGCACTCAAGGAACTGAAGGAGTTTGCATCCCGTACAAAGACCAATAAAGTCAGCCAACCAGAACCCCCAGAGCTCCCAGGGACTAAACCACCAACCAAAGAGTACACATGGAGGCACCCATGCCTCTAGCCACATATGTAGCAGAGGATGGCCTCGTCTGACATCAATGGGAGGAGAGACCTTTGGTCATGAGAAGTCTTGACTCCTCGGTGTAGGGGAATGCCAGGGTGGTGAGGTGGGAGTGGGTGGCTGGGAGGGGAGCACCCTCATAGAAGCAGGGGAAGAATGGGCTAAGGAGGTTCTAGGGGGGAAATTGGGAAAGAAGATAACATTTGAAATGTAAATACATAAACTCTCCAATAAAAACAAAGAGGAAAGGGTGGTCATCCTTGTCTTATGTCTGATTTTGCCAGAAACACTAATTTTTCCACCTAATAGTGGCTATAGGTTTGCCATATGCAACTTTCAGTATGTTCTATTCCCTTTCTTTCAAGTTTCTTCAATTTTGTTAGGAAGGGATGTTGGACTTCGTAAAATTTAACTTTTCTGTTTCTGCATCTATCAAAATGAACATGTAAGAAGGATTTAGCTCAGTGGTAGGGCACTTGATGCAGAATGACCACGGGGTTTCTGTCCATGAGTCCACTTAATTTATATCACTTATTGACATAGGCATATCGAACCATCCTTGCATCTGTGGAATAAAGGCTATGCAATCAAAATGAATGCTTTTTTTAAAAATGTTTTTTTTTAAATTTTATTTGCAAGTATTTTGCTAAGAATTCTCTCACCTATGTTTATCAGAGAGATTGGTTTAGAATTTTCTTTTATGGTTGTGTCTTTATCTGGTTTTCAGTTTGCAAAGAGAGTTTAGTATCTTTCCTCCCTTTATATAGAATTATATAGAATGATGTGAGAAACATTGGTTTTGCTTTTCCCAGAATCTGGTAGAATTCAACAGTGAATTCATATTGTCTTAGAATTCTTGTTGAGCAGAAGTTGTTTTTTTTTTCTTTTTAAATAACCATTACTATTTTTATTCTTGTTGCTTGTCAGAGGCCAGATTATTATAAGATTATTTATCTCATCTGGGTTTAACTTTTGTATGCCACACACACCTAGACACCCATCTGTTTCTTTTAGGTTTAAATTTTAGTAGACTATGTGTTTTTAAGGTCCGTCCTCTGAGTTTTTGAGTTTCCTGAGTATCATCTTATTAACTCCCCTTTCATCTTCCATCTCACTTTTATTTTTGGATAAGGGTTTGCCAACCTTGAACTATTTGTTCAATCAATGTTCAATCTTCTTTTTATATTGTCCCATTTCTTTAATTTATTTTGTTTTTTTCTTTAATCTTCTTTTTACAGTCCAGTGGTTATCTCCCTCCTCATCTGCCCTCCGACTGTTTAATTATTCCCTTCTATGTACTGATTTTTGGTTTACCCTGTTCCTACTTGTTCAAGGCCCTATAGTATATAATTAAGTTATTTATTAGGAATCTTTGTGAACTTTTTTCTTGTAGGCACTTAGACTTTTAAACTGTATCTCATTGTATTTCATTGTAGCTCATAGGTTTGGGTCTATTGTATTTTCATTTGTTTCTGAGAAATTCTTGGTTTCTTTATTAATTTTTTGATGACCCATTCATTATTCATTCAATAGTGTCTTATTTAATATTTTTGAGTTCATACATGTTCTATAGTTTCTTGTGTTGACATGTGATTTTAGTCATTATCTGACAGAATAGGAGGAATCATTTCAATATTAATATATTTCTTAGTATTTGTTTTACATCCTAATATATGAGGTATTTTAGAGAAAACAAGTGGCATGCTGAGAAAAATGTATGGTTTGCAATGCTTGGATAGAATTTTCTATAGATGTCTATTAAATCTATTTGAACAATGATTTAATATTTTAAATATTTTACTTTTAATTTCATTATTTAGTAATTTCTTTGATATATGATAGCATTAATTTATATGTGTTTCATTCTGTTTATTTTGTCATTGAAGTTGCCTGCTACTATTTTTTGGGCTTAAACTCTGGCTTTATTTCTGTAATTATTTGTTTTACAAAGTTATGAGTACCCACATGTGTATATACATTTAGAATTACAATGAGCTTTGGATGGGTTATTATCTTGAGCATTATGAAACCACCTTGTTTATTGATTCTGACCAGTTGTCCTTCAAACTTCCTAACGGCGGCACTCCTGAGTATTCACGACATAATTAATTCATTATAGATATTGATGATTTAATTCAAAATGGTGTTGGGTTAACAATAGCAATGGAAAGGTCAAGCAGAACTTAGTTTATGAAAATAAAACAAATGTAAAAACATCAGTAGATAGAATAGCAAATAGAAACATAAGACAAATTGTTTAATGGAAGAAAGTATCTAAAAAGTCACATAAAATTCAAGTCAGAGGGATGAAGTTTTTTAAAAAAAATACAAACAGAACTGTAAATGTGGATTATGTGGAAAGAATGATTCTTGCCAATTGTTTTTGGAAATACTTAAAGACAGAAAATTTCAGTCTTAGCATTGCTACTCAAATCAAATAAATAAATAACATACATACAAAGATACATAGATCAAAGTTTACTACAAGATCCCAATGAGGAGTCAAAGAAACAAAGAAGAAAAAGAAAAGAAAAGCACAAGACCAATAAAGACCTATTTCCCAATAACAAGTTAATTGGTGGACTTGTTAATTGGTGGAATCGGTGGACAAACATCTTTATAGCACTGGGCAAGGATAACTGTTAACAGATTTCATTCTATGGCAAAACTTTAAGGAAAAGAAAATGCACCATTACTATATGCAAAATCAAACCCCCTAAAATAAGAACAATTACTACCAATAAACTGTTGTTAAAAGATATTCTAAAATATAGATACACAGTGCAGAACAAAACTGTTTTAAAGGCTGGAGAAATGGCTCAGTAGCTAAGGATGCCCACTGCACAAGAATGATGACCTGAGTCTTAATCTAAGCATTTGTGTACAAAGACCAGAACTGTGCCTTGTCCTCAGAGACACTGAGGGCAGGGACAGGAGGTTTGCTGGGGATTTGCTAGTTGCCATCCTTGGCAGATCAACAGGGAGGCCTGTCTCAAAGGAATGAAGTGGAGATGATGGATTAGGGCATTGGCTGTTCTCCTCTGGCCTCCAGGCATGTGCACAGGAGCTTACCTCCACACACACATGCAAATCTCTCTCTCTCACACACACACACACACACACACACACACACACACACACACACACACACACACACACACCAGTGATGATCTGGGAAGAGTTATGAACTAAGAAAGAATAGGATCAAAAAAAGTCTACTATCTTGAAGCAGGTCTAAATCAACCTTGACAGCAAAAAGTCTCTAATCTGGAGTTAATAAACATGAGCTGATAACTATGCTAATCTTTTAGTGGATAAACTTTTAGTGGATGGTTATCTAACTTGAGTGTCTAATTCTAGTAAAAATAGAGCTACATACTAACAGCAATATCACAAAAGAGAGTTAAAAGATTCTGAGAAAAGATAATCATTGGATAGGCAGGTAAAGCACTACTTAACCTTATTCTCTAATTATACATGCTAAATTTAGGGTAGCTACTTAGGAAGTAGATGTATATATTTTTATATGTAAAAGATATATGTAGATATATCTATCTATCTATCTATCTATCTATCTCTATATATATACACAATTTTTCAATCAGAAGAGGAAGAAATTAAGATTAGATCAATCAGATTAGAAGAGCATCCAAAGTACAAAGGAAGCATGAAAGGAAATGAAAAATGGACAACTGATAAAAGTTTGTTGAAATAAATCTTCCAATAATTACCAAACACAAAGAAAGCAGATATCCTCTGGGGAAAGGAGAGCAGCAGCTTCCCTATTAGATGCTTAGAGCAGCTCTAGCGGGAGGTTGGATATGAAGGAACAGAAGTGATGTAACTGGAGAATCTAATCAAATGAAAGTTAAACCGCCACATATACCCACATGAGATAACACAGACTTTAGGGCAAAGTATTGCAGCTACTGGGAAAGATGATGGAGGTAGTTACTAAATTATGGGAAAGGATCAGTTTCTTAGGAAGACAGAATGAGTTTTAAGTTAGGTGTGAGTTTAAGGTTACACTGAGGCATAGGATAAAACTGTCAAGAGCCAAACAAAAAGGAGAAAAACAAACTTTATCACTTATCATTTTAAATAATTTGGATACAAAATAGTCTACATAGACCACCATGAATTTAGCAAATTCACCCATATGAAAGAGTTTAAAAATCATCCCCTTGATAAGTGAAAAAAAAAAAAACCCTGAAGAAACAAAAGCTGAAATTACATCCAAAATATTTATTGTTTTTATTGGGTGTGTATGTGTGGTGTATGCATGCCTATGTATGTTTACAGGTATACATGCATACGCAGAGACCAGAGGTCAGTGACTAGTGTCTTCTTCAGTTGCTCTCTGCCGTATTTTTTGAGATAGGCTCTTTCATTGAACCTGGTGCTCAAGCATTTGGCAAGACTAGCTGACCAGCCACTCTAGAGCCTGTACAAAATCTATAATCTATACCCTGTGCAAAAGATAGAATTTAAAAATATTTGAGATCGAATGACAGCACCAATATCCCTCACAGCACGATGAGAGACAATCAAAGTGCTATTCATGAGACCTATGAAAAATTAAAAAGTAAACAAGCAGGAAGTAGATGGAAGAAGAAAAGTTCTCATCAGCCAAAAGCTGAAAGCTGGAGTTTCTGTAAGTCAAAGGCTGCTATTTGCAAAGACTAAGACAACAGACTTCTGAAAGAGCTTTATTCAATCATAGTATGAACAAAAAAGAGGTGGGAAGGAACATGGTTAGAGTTGCAATAGAGAGGACACAGGCAGAGTTTAAGATTACTGTGAGAAAATGTGACCCTCTTCAAACTGATGTATTTGAAAGGAGTCAGACAAATGAGGGACAAAAGAATTTTGAGAAGTAAGAGAAATAGTAGGGGTAGACGCTCATGGAGAGGCATCATGAGCTGGGTGCTGCCCTCTGTCTCTGCACCTGCAGGTTGATGCAATTTTTTTTTTCATCTTTATTAACTTGGGTATTTCTTATTTACATTTTGATTGTTATTCCCTTTCCCGGTATCCGGGCCAACATCCCCCTAACAACTCCCACTCCACTTCTATATGGGTGTTTCCCTCCCCATCCTCCCCCATTACCGCCCTACCCCAAACAATCATGTTCACTGGGGGTTCAGTCTTGGCAGGACCAAGAGCTTCCCCTTCCACTGGTGCTCTTATTAGGCTATTCATTGCTACCTATGCAGATGGAGCCCAGGGCCAGTCCATGTATAGTCTTTGGGTAGTGGCTTAGTCCCTGGAAGCTCTGGTTGGTTGACACTGTAACAGCCATGAGTCCACCGCACAGAGGAGAAAACAAGGAACTGGGTGGTTGAATCACAGTGTGGCTGCCAACCTCATTCTCTCACTTACACCATGCTCCTCCTTATCCTTTAAACAGATTCAATGAGTAGCTTGTGGAGTTTAAAAGCAAGCTGTGCTAAACCTGAAGTGACAGAAAACCCCAAGCCATTTTTCCAATAGTCTGAAAAACTAGAGAAAGAGGACATTTCCCAATGCATCCCACCAAAGCAGATTAGGGTCATAGGGGGAAGAAAGCAAGTCAGGAATTAATCAAAGGTACCAAGCAAAAAATATTAGGAACAGGCTGGAGTGGTGGCTCAGAAGGTAAGAGCACTGACTGCTCTTCCGGAGGACCTGGGTTCAATTCCCAGAACCCATGTGGTGCCCCACAACCATCTGTAACTCGGGTTCTAAGGGATCTTGTGTTTCTTCTCCCCTCAGCAGGCACTGCATGCACAGGGTGCACAGACATACTTGCAGGCAAAGCATCCATATACATAAAATAAAATTTAAAACCAAATCAGCTAAAGAGACAAAATCATGGTAAGAAGGTGGATGTGTGTTTCAGAAATGCAGCCATGACACTAGACAGAAGTGCAAAGGTCTTATACCATCAATCATTGGCAAACATGTTAACAAAGAGAGCATGCATGATTCTAGCAGTGTAAGGGGTGTGAAGTACTTTAGTAAACCCTATTATCATCGAGGGTTTGAACAAGCATGAACTTGGTCTGTGGTTTTTGTTTATCACCTGATGCTTTCCCTTTTCTAGCTCTTATCAAATTGGCAAAATGTTCTTTATTTTCTAGTTTTGCCTCTACTACTTTCCATTATTGTAATACATCTTTATAAAAGTCAATGTAAAAATTTAAATTTAATGTAGAATAATAAATACAATTATCATCATCATCAGTTGCTGTACTAACTGTATTGGTTTTCTTTTGCTGTCATGACAAGCTGTCATGAACATAGGAGCTTAAAACAAAATAAATGGACTATTTTGTCATTCTAGAGAGGGGGAGCAACACTGGAGCTCAAAGGCCCATTTGTTTACACAAAGCCAAGGTATTGGGGGGGCAAAGCTGTTCTTAGGAGGCTCTAGCAAGGAGTCCAATCCTAAATTTAGCTAGGTTGTCAATCAAGCTCAGTTCTTTGATGTCGAAAGACAGAAGTCCCTCTTTCATTGCTATGCACATGTGGGTGGGCATGGCAGCTTTACAAGCTTCTCTGGTTCTTATATGTTAGAGCTAGAAATAGTGTATGGGTCTTCTTTGAGCTTTGAGTCTTTGGTCCTTTTCCGACAGTTGTTCTGACTCTAGCCAGTGGAAGTGTGTGCTTGTTTGTTTGACTGTTTTACCTTGACCTGCATGTCCTAAGGTTTATTATCTTCATTGAATTAGAAACGTCTTCTTTGACAAATAATGCAGTATCCAACAACAGGTCCCATGGCCCAAGGCTTCAGCATCTTTGAGAGCTCATTCATGTGGACTGTGGCTGTCAGGCTGTGTTAGTTGATTCTAAAAATGTAGAGAATCCTCCATCGTCTCTCTGGTTTAATGCATAGTGCACTTCTAGTCAGAAGACTTTTCTCTTTTTTGTCTGGAATATTTTGTCATTTCCTATACTTTCTTTGGAAACTCTTATTAGATGTTGGGACTTACTTGCTTTTTAAAATATCTCTTAAAGGGTTCTCAAAATTAAAATTTCTGCAATATTTTATTACATTTTTGAGTCAAGTTTTTAATTGTTACAATCAATTTTTGTCTTTATTTAACATCTGGATCTTGGTCTGTGTTTTTTGTTTATCACCTGATGCTCCCCCTTTTCCAGCTCCTATTAATTGGTAAGATTTTCTTTATTTTCTAGTTTTGCCTCTGTCTATGAAAATTTTAATTTTGATTGCTATAGTCTTCTATTGTAAATTTCTAATACTTTCATTTCCTTATCTGTGTGTCTTACTTCATTTATACCTTTCTCAGAATCTTTTTCTTAGTTGTTACTTGATCAGTTGTTCTATTTGTGGCAGTAAAAATCTTACATAGTTACCCTTGCCAACACTAAACTGGCAAATACAAAATTCATTGCTCCCAGGAGAATTTAGTCCTTGAGTCTCTGATCATCATACTTTAAGTCAACTTATCAAAAGATAACCTCGTTTTATTTATTTTTCTATTTGAGGATACCATATTTAATAGACATTGTTGGCTCATTAACATTGAACTCCTTCGTAAAAGCACTACAGTTCCATGACTCAAGGAACCTTATCTAACAACCGTGTCCTCTAGAAGGCACATTATAACCCTTTTTGAGCTTAGAAACAACAGACAACACTTCATTGTTATGCTTGTGGGCCATTTTAAATAGCAAAACCACTCAGACAGAAACACAGAAATAAATGGGGAAAATATGCTACTAAGTAGATAAACAAAAAAAGCCATACTTTAATAGTTAAGAGCTGACTCAAGTAGACAATGTCACCTTGTTCGACCCCAGCTGGGAACACAAGCACAGATTTTTTTCTCTGCCCTTCCCTAGTCTGCGAATGACCACAGAAGCACACCACAAATACTTACGTGGGGATTGCAAACACATTTTAGCAAGTAGGCAAATTCACAATGACCTGCACTCATGAATAAATCAATTTTGATGTCTTTGTCAAACAGTTTCACATACTTTTATCTGGAGTAAATATTAATTTCGTTGCCGCTCTTGGTGTTGTGTTTCTGTCATGTGCTTTGGGACTTTTATTGTAGACTCAGAATGGTCTTTCCCTTATTCTAATAGTTTCATGATTATCTCCATGTGGTTCTCACAACTCCCAATCCAGAATCAGATACTATCCCGGAATTTGGGGCTTTGTGCCATAATAAGGACATTTTAAGTCCAGCCCTAGAGTCACAGAGTGGCTTGACATGATTCAGTTGATGATAATACCTACATTTTCCAACTAGCTTTCCTTAGACCTGTAACTTCAGACAATGCCTTCATCCTAAGCAATGCCCTTTTTCTAACAGAGAGTCCTATCCAAGTTTCTGACATCAAGTTCCCCACCTAGACTGCATCCTGCCCTCCTGTGAAGTAAGTTTGTCCTCAGGGGGCGAGGATGCTGCTGATCTTTGCACACTCCTAGACTTAGAGCTTGCAGCTGTACAGTCAGCACAGATCACCAACTTTTGTTTATGATCCATTTGTGGTCTATGGAATTTTTATCCAGTTCTTGAAACTGGCTGGGATACTCTATTGACTTTTATTATTTTATGCAAGTTTGATATTGTTACCTGTTCCAAGGTGGAAGAAGTAAAAGAACTCAGGTTTTTGGTTTTTTTGTTTGTTTGTTTGTTTGTTTTTGTTTTTTTGTTTTTTTGCTTTCATTTTGGTATTTTTATATAGCTTATCTCATCCCGCATTGGGTTACTAGAATATTTTTTATCTTTCTTCTCATCCTTCCTCCAATTTCAAAACTTTTGAGAGGAGAAAAAAAAATCCTATACAACCTTTGGTATTTTCATTTTCTCCTAGGGCAATGCATTGCACATAGTTGATAAGGTCTATTGAATTAAATTCATGTCAATTGAATTATTTAAGAGTGGTAGGGAAGAAAGCATGCATCAGGTCTTTGAAAGAAATGCCTTCTTGACCATTAGAACTGTACAAATTATACACAAGACAGAGAACTTTCTCCCTTACAGGTCTTGGGGAAGCTCAGTGGCCTTTGAGCTTGCCTATCAGAATGCAGGCTCTTTGGAATGCCGTGTGATACAGAACTCTGCCTCATCAGAAGCCTTAGATGGGATGCTCATAACTAAAGCAGGTAAATGCATAGCTGTGTGGGAAGAACAAGGTTGCATATCAAGAGAGTGGCTATCTGGGGCTCATGCGGTCATGATGGCCCAGTCCTCCTATACTGAGAGGTGTATGTGAGGTATCTTCAAACCTATAGTAGTTCAAAGAACATTGCTTCAACCACTAATTTTAAGGAAAAGAAAATAAAGTCTTAAGTGATATACTTTGAAATAGACTGGTAAATTATTTTAAAATTTCTGTTTGGGTAAGTAGAAATTTTATTATAAGTATACTGCTGAAGAAAAGGAGCCTGGAAAAACGCAGGACGTAAGTGGGGCTGAGTTCTGAAGGCTATTCACAATGAAGAATCAAAGAAAAAGAAATGTAACCATGCTTTTTCACCCTTTCTTCTCTCAGGACCATGCTTCACTCAAAACCCTGAACTTCACTGGGAACTTGAACCATATACTCTCTGAAAGCCACATTGGGTACTTTTTATAGCAAGATTATAAGGAAAATGTAGTGAACCTTAAAGATAACCTCTCTTAAAGGTCATAACTTCCTCAATAAAGAAAGAGGATATTTAAAATGCAAAAAGAGCACACAGAAGGCTAAATTCCCGGAATAAAGAATCACAACATGGTGTAAAAGCTATCTTGTTAAGTAAACAATGGCTCCACTCACAATACTTAACTCAATAGCCTATAGGAGATCTCACAGAAAGTTCCAGCCCCCAGCCCCCAGCGCTGCTGTTACTTGACCTTCAACATCTCTTTGGGTTAATCAGAAGATTTGATGTTGCTTATCATTTTTTAACTCATGGAATCCAGGCTGAGCACAAGCAAGTATCTGCAAGTTAGCAGCCTATGCATGGCAGCTTGTTTGGTTTCATTCCACAGGGCGCTCTGCCAAGGGATGAACAGCAGTAGTCATTTCTCTCTAAATCACTGTCAAGACCCTGCTTCAAGCTGCTATTTGGTTCACCAGAGGCCAGTACACAGCCTATGGAATCCAGAAACTGGGGTCTGTGAAAGGCGATTTTGAAGAGGACTGACTTACACATTTATATCTTCTTGACAGGCAGAGAGGCTCCTAGGAAAAGGAACAGGGGCAGGGTGAGGGTAGCAGTGAGGATTTGGGGGTGTTTTCAGTTTGGGTGCTTGGATTTGTTCTTCCTCCTGTATTTAATTTGCACATTTAAAGTTCTCAGCAGTTCAAATGCTTTTAACCCAGTGGGATTGTAAATTGCCACGATAAACTTGAATATCTCTTTTCTTTTAAAAAAGCGCATGCTGTTTTTAAAAATGCTTGGCCTTTAAAAGCCTCTTCTATTTCAGTTTTGTTCATAGCCTAGACCATCTTATGCCTGTCTTACATAGTTTGGAGCACAGGATTTGATATTTATGAATCTGGCAGGGTCATGTTAAGCTATTTTTCTTTAAATGCTTCAACTTCTCTATCAGTAAAATTAAGGCACAACCCATTTTTTTCTCAGAAGTTGTAAGAACTAAATGAGCTAGGGGGTGAAAGCCATTAGACCCCATGACTGGCATATGACAGATATGAAAAATGTCTGGGTTCCTTTCTTCTGCTGGTATTTTATGTCTATAATTTTGACTCTGGATTACACGATTAGCTTTATCTGTCACTTCAGGGAAGAGGTGTGTGGCACCTTTGCTTCTTGGCCTTTGGCTAAGATCAAGTGAGAAGCTATTGCTGTTTGTGTAAGACTATGGAACTCTCTGGCAGATGGAACTCATATATGCTTCCCCCAATATGATATATATTCTAAGTCTGTAGAATGATGGATTCATCCTCAAATTCTACTTATCAGTTGAAAGCTTAACTGATAAATATTTCAGTGTGCAAAAGTCCTTCAGCTAACATGGTACTATTACTAATGAGAGGCACGTCTGCAACAACAGGTCTATCTGAACATTCACCTAGGGTATTCCAATGTGACAACAGTAAAGGAAGCAAACCCTGGGGTTGACAGTAGATGCTTGACATGAGCTGTCCATTCACATGGAAGGAAGCACTTTCATTTCCTCTTGGCCAGCATCATGGGAGTGAGAGGTAGACCCAGCTCTATGGTCTAGAAATGTCAGCTCATGTCGTTCCAAAGTCATCCTCAACCATCATCAACATTTCTTTGACAGTCCCTGAGAAGATGCTTAGTAAAAATCAAGTGTGATCAATTTAAGAGAAAATATACCAGAAAGATGCCATCATGCAGAAGCCAATTGTATCACTTTGTTTGCATTTTGTCTAAGCTATGCCCCACAGTTACCTGACTCACTATAAAAGGGGCTGCTCGACCCCTCTTCTCTCCCCCCTCTCTCTTTCTCTCTCTCTTGCCTTCTTGCTCTAGCTCTGTCCTCTCATCCCTTCCCTCTCTCTCTTCATTCCTCTCCCCCTGCTCTCTCCAAGTGCTCATGGCTCTTCTTCTCCTCTCCTCCTCTTCTCCTCTTCTCCTCTTTTCCTCTTCTCCTCTTCTTTTCCTCTCCCCTTCTCCTCCCCTTCTCCTCTCCTCTCCTCTCCTCTCCTCTCCTCTCCTCTCCACTCTCTCCTCCCACCCCCGCCGACTTTCCCTTTTTCTGTCTCTACTACCCTCTCAACTCCTCTCCCCATGCTCTGAATAAACTCTATTCTATACCATACCATTGTGTGGCTGGTCCCTCAGTGGGTAAGGAATGCCTCAGCATGAGCCCTCAGAGGCACCCCCTTCCCCATACCTGACTATATATCCACCTAACATATGTCCCCCTCTTTATCTTTTTACAAAATACAACATTTGGTGCCAGGCTCACAGGGACAGTGACCAAGAGACACAGATCAAAGGAAGTATGGGTGACAAGGAGTACCTCCTAGGGATATCCCCAGGATCATGACCAGAGCAAGGGCCCTGAGACTGGCACTCTGGGCCCGAAGAAGGAGCTTGTGTTTGCACTTCAATATTCTCTTTTATATCTTCTGCAATCCTTTGGAGTTCTATACAGACCTTGAGTTAAGTGTAGGAATGCAGTCATCCTTAGCTGGGGGATTCAGTTTTTCTGGATCAAAATGTTCACTTTTTATGAATGTTGATGCTGATGGGATTCTCTTGGTTTCTGTTTCCCTGGTTCCCACCCTCTCTAAGATTGCCACTTACTTTATCTTTGCCAAGCAAATGACAAAAAAAGAACCAAAATTTACTAAGCACCACTCACACACATATTTGCACCCCTGCACTCTCTGTAGAGGAGCATTACAACATTAGCAGAGCTGTTATTCTTGCATTATGATTTAGGAAACTGAGGCTACAAAACGTTAGAAAGATTTTACCCCAAACACAGAATCTGTACCAAGTCTGAGGTCTTTCAACAGAGCAGTGTTTACACCAGACCTCTCCTGGGAGAGGTCAGGTTTGAGGCAAAGGATACAAAATTGAGAACACATGAAGGAGAAAGGAAAAGTGGAGAATTAGGAGTCCAATAAAGATATGTCAAAAAAGCATTAAGAAAGAAAGGCAATGTGGGGAGCAGTCAGGAGAAGGCTGAGGGAAGAAGAAAAGCAGAAGGCGCAGCCCATGAGCATGGGGGGCACCCAGTTCCCTTGGCTAGCTGCCCAGCCACGAGCACAGCAGAGACCTATAGTCACAGGAAGGAATCTGTGAACCATTAAAAATTGTTTATTTCTTTATGCCACAAATGATAAAACAGTCGTAAAATGCAACGGTTGTTTTCCCAGAGTAATTGCTGTGAATATTTTCAGCCATTATTCTAAATGCTCAGTGTTTAACTAGTATAAAAGCAATGATGTGTTTTGAACCAAAATCAACCTCCAGTTGTCACACAGCATGCTGTGTACATACCGTTGGAGATTAATTTACTCTCAAGACCTTCAAAGCTTACTTAGTACTGATGCTATCACAGGTTGGACAGGAGCTCTCTCTTCCAAAATACAAAAGTCACTCATCATTGCGTTCTTGTGAAAAAGCATTTACCTCTGTTATCTGATTCTATTGTAAATAATATTAATACAGTAATAATAATAATAATAATAATATTCTTCTTCATCATCATCACCATCACCATCACCATCATCATCATCATCATCATCATCATCATCATCATCAATGTCATGTATCCAACCCAGGGAAAGAGAACACTGTTGAAAATATTCTCCCTCAAGAGCGTTGTTTTCTTCCCAGAGCCTAGTAAGAGAAAGGCACAGAAAGCCAAAGACCTTTAGTTGCCGTATCAGATGGACCCTGGCTTTGTGATAAGTTAGAATTCATATGGTATATACTGATTAACCCTTGAGATATGATTGTGAGTCTATGTACCAATTCTAACCCAGTATTTTTCTGACTAAGAACAGCCAACCATTATAACTAGCAAACACCTAACTGCCTAACCTAAGGGACAGAAACTGTATTAAAAAGGAAGGAGCTTTGTAAGTCTGCACCTCAGCCAAAGACGAGGTCTGGTGTTCTTAATGTAGAAACCTGGCCCCTGTCATGAGCAAAACAATGAAAAATTCTCCCATGCTGCCAGAGTAATGCTGATCTTCAGAGGTTCAAAATGACCTAATAAATTTACCTTTTAAAAATAATGTCTCCCTTGGGGTTCGAGCTATTAGAATGCTTATCTAGCATGTAGGAATGAGAGGACCTGGGCTGATCTGTAGAAGGACATAATCTGGGCATCTTGGCACCTGCCTGTAATCCCAACACCCGGGAGATAAAAATAGGAGGATCAAGAATTCAAAGTCTTCCTTGGTTACATAGAAAGTTGGAGAGCCTGGGTTATATGAAAGGCTGTCTGAAGCTCAAAAACTAGACTTGGAGCATTTTGTAAGATGGAACGACTTTGAAGAATGGTAGGCTGCAGCAAAGTGGGCTAAATATTTGATATTTATGGATATTTATTCATATGTAACTCTGGAGACTGGGAGTCCAAGTTTAAGGTGCCTGAAGTCCTGGTTACCTTGGATATCTCTCTTCTAGGTTTGGGATGGTTGTGTTCTATCTCTCTCTTCCTCCTCCTCCCTCCCTCTTTTTATCTTTCCCTTTCTCTTCCTCTTGTTCCTCTTTCTTCTCTTCTTCACCCTACTCTTTGTACTTTCTCTCTCCCTTTGTTTATGTGTGTCTTTGTTCATCCTAATCTCCTTACTGGTCACATATATTGGAACCCAACCTAATGTTTATGTAGCTTAACTGTCCCTATAAAGATCTCATATGCTTATATTCTGACGTACTGGACTGCTAGGACTTCATGCAAATGAGAGGATACAAGTGACGTCACCCCAGGTGGGAAGAGGTGCAGAAGCAGCACTGTTGAGACGGTTACCACATTATCAGTATTGCATCAGTGTTCCTCAAAATGACCATGGTTCGGGATGGTTTTTAATGTTTCAAGAACAAATATAAAATTCATTGAGTAACTTAAAATACTTCCATCAAATCTCTTTATCTTCAATATTTTCTTATTAAAATTATACTACCAATAGAAAATGTACATTTTTCTTTCTAAAGACACAGAAACCCTATAAAGAAAGAGAAATGTGACTCCTCTTCCCTCATTCAGTCCCTCTTTGTCTGACATTACATAATCTCTGCCATCAGTTTGATAGATATCCTTCAAGGCCTGTAGTTGTATCACATACCCATGCTCAGTCCACCTTAGGGAACCCTAAAGCAAGATCACTATATCTGTTACTGTATACTTATACCATATATATATAATACATATATGTATATATATATAAATATAACATATATATACTTTATACTACAACTACAGACACACACACACACACACACACACACACACACACACACACACACAGTATTCTAACTTTTCAAACTTAGGGAGAACCTGAAAGGACTTTATAGCTTTGTGCATATAGCACTTCCTTATTCTTTAAAATAATCATATAGCTTTCCGGCATTGGTGCATCATAGTTTACCTAGCTGATTCTCTTCTATTTACTTCCACTTTTAAACTACCACAAACATTCTATTCATGCTCTTCCTTGCATATTTCTGAACAAGGTATTTTGGCAGATGGTAGATGGAGATTAGAGAAAGTTAATACATTTGTTTCAAGCATATAAATTGTAGTGACAATACTCCAATTCAGAAAAGCCCCACTCTTTCAGTGAGCCAGTGTGGCTGTCAGACTTCAGTGTCTCTGGAATACAACAGTGAAGATGAGATCTTTACGTTCCCCCAGTACTTCTTTGATCCATATACCTAAGCCTTCTCAGAGACTCTCCAAGTACAACGTACATGTAGAATCTAGAGGAAAGGAGACCTTGATCCCAAATTTCCTCTAAACCAGTGACTGTCAATTTTTCTAATGCTGTGACCTTTAATATAGTTCCCTGTGTTATGATAACCCCTAACCATAAAATTATTTTGTTGCTACTTCATAACTATAATTATATTTACTGTTACCCATTGTAATGCAAACATCTGATATGTAACCCCAAAGGGATCGTGACCCCCAGGTTGAGGACTGCTCCCTAAACCTACCAGAAAAAGACAAGTCCTGGCCATCCTATACTGATCTCAGAGATGATATCAGCACAAGAGAATTTCTTATTTTCAACTGCCTGGGACAAGGGATGAAGAAAAGATGGGTCTTGTGAGAAGCACATTTCTTTCGTCCATGCTGGAGGCAGTGAATCAGCCACAAGGAGAAGCAGCCAGGATGCTGAGGGTAACCTTGGAAGCCCCTCTGGTAGGTGGGGATCTTGAACATTTATTAGGAAGAAACCAACATTCTTTCCCTCAGAATTTCCTTCCCACTTAAGAGACTTTGTACTTGAGGTTAAGAAATCCCTCCATGCCTTCTATATATTTTGCCAGAGAGGGGCTGGCTTGTAGCCTGGGGAGGAGAAACACAGAGTGGGTGGCTAGAGCAGCGAGTTTCTTGTCAGTCTCCTCTTCCCAACAGAGCCCATCACCCTGAGTGAACGGCTAGGAATGCCCCTATAAATAACATGCTGGGTGAGTCCAGATTTTAGCTCAGATAAATATCTCACCTCTTTCCCCACAATAGGCCCTGTGCTGCACCTCATAAAACCACACACCAGGGTCTGAAGCAATCTAGGCCCCTTCATGCCTTGCCCTTCACACATACTAACTAGTCTCCAATGTCACCTCAGAGAGAACTTCCTGACCACCCATGCACAGCAGCCTCCTCATGTCCCTCTGCACCACACCACCCTGCTTTACTTTTTTTCACAGCCTCTATTATGTAAAATTGTCTTCTGTCCTTGTGTAGATGTTTACTCTCTGCCTTCTCCAGCTGACTTTGAACTTTGTGAGAGTCTGGACTGCATCTTTCTCTGTCATTAGCATATCCAGTGCCTAGACAGTGTGTCTGCAGCATGGTAAGCCTCAGTTGGATTTGTTAAGTGACTCCCATCTCATTTCTCAAGATCTCATTGTAGCTCGAAACCTATTTCCTCTCAACTTTCAAGGATCCACTCAAATAGCATTTTACTGAGGATGTCATACATTCATTATCTATGCAAATTTTGTTCATAGGACTACTGATGCCCTATTACATTTTTTTTTAAGGATACCCATAGGGCAAAAGAAAGGCACACTAGTTTCATTTATAAGTAGGTATGTCCAAGCACCTTGTTAAGTATTGGTGTCCTAGTCATTCAGTGGCAATTTGAAAGAGCAAGACATATAACTCCAAAAAAGTATTGTTTCACCCCTAATTCCTCTTTCCTTACCAATGGATGTAATTGTCTGTTGGGGACTATACAGCTTT
This sequence comes from Rattus rattus, assembly GCF_011064425.1. Taxonomy (NCBI): domain Eukaryota; kingdom Metazoa; phylum Chordata; class Mammalia; order Rodentia; family Muridae; genus Rattus; species Rattus rattus. The sequence continues at coordinate 67,692,866 of NC_046154.1, forward strand.
TCTAAGCATGAATCACATCAGGCAGTGTGCTGGATAGTTTTAGGTCAACTTGACACAGGCTAGGGTCATCTGAGAGGAGGACACCCTGACAGAGAGAAAATGTTTCCAGAAGATTGGAATCAAGCCTATAAGAGCATTTTCTTAATTAGTGTTTGATGTGGGAGGCCCCAGCCTATTGTGAGTGGGATATTCCTGGGAGAGTGGGATAGCCTGGATCTATAAGAAAGTAGGTTGAGCAAGCAATGCTGAGCAAGCTAGTAAGCAGTACTCCTTCATGGTCTCTGCATCAGATCCTGCCTCTGGGTTCTTGCCCTGTTTAGGTTCCTGTCCTGAGTTCCTTTGATGATGAACAACAATATTGGGAATTTGAAACAAATAATCCCTTTCCTCTCCAAGTTGCTTTCGTCAGGGTGTTTCATCACAGCACTAGTAACCCTAATTAAGGCAGACTGTGCCACTGTTACTCTCCAAGCACTGGCCACTCTTGTTAAGAAAGCCTGTGCTCCATTAAAAGTAAAGGTACAGTAGAGAGAAGAGTTTGTATATTGTTTGTATATTGCGGTTTGTATATTGTTCAGTGGGTGCTGGGAAGTGCTGTGTTTTCTTTTCATGTTGAAGATGTCCTAAGGCAGTTCTGAGTTTCCTGGTTCCTCCTGCGGTACTGGGCACCACATGTATATATGGTGAGACGATCAGATGTCATCCTGATGGGATACTTTAGCTTCCTCTGCCCACCTCCACATGGACAATGCACATCGCACTTTACTAGGGTGTGTGTTTTTGACTTTGCCTGACATAATAGACGTTTATTTCCTCCAGCATAGGTGTCCTGCCTTTGTCCTGATAGCAGCAGCTCCTAGAATCTGTCATGCAGAATCCGAGCCGGAAAGTGAACAGATGTTGGTGACATGTATGATTAAACAGGAAGGAGCGAGTGAGAACAAGCAAGCAAACCCATAACTCTATCAAGTAACAACACATCACTCCTGCCTTTCAGAACAAGGATGACAAAAACCATAAAGGACTGCAACAAGATAGGGAGAATGTTACCATATCCCACACCTTGGCGCACCTTGGATGGAATGACCCAATGCACAGACTCCGATAGACTCCCACAGACGATTTCACTACCTCTGTCCAGACTGCAGGAGTATGCCACTTTTTAATCATCCAAATATGAACTCCAAAAGTTGGTTTCAAAATCTGAACAAGGAGGGCCTGTATCAGAGTTGTCATGCCTGAAGGTTTTATATTTGGCCTTGGATATAAAGCAGCAAGCATGATGTGACTTTATACTATGTAAGAGCTGCCCAAGAAAAATGGTCATATGGACCAAGCAGGAATCATGCCGTTAACAATCCTGTGCATTTTATGACCTTTCACAGACTCAAATATGAGAACTACTAGTTAAATAAATGGTCAAACTGCTGCAAGTTGAGAACTCCACTCCACGTTGGCTCTCCTTCCTTCAATTCTATTACTAGCTATAAAGGCTTCCACTGTGGTATTATTGACTGTGTGCTACCACTGATATCTTTATTGATCTATATTCATATCCAAATCCAGTTCAGCTTACATATGCTTTACAAGAACTCCAAAGTTTAAGCTGGAAGGATGCATGGGGTTTCTTGGTTCAACTTTCACATTATTTTGGATGTCAAAGCAGAAGCTCAGGGGAAGTTATAAGCTTGCCAGGTTCACTGTGTTCTCTCTGGCCATGATAGCTGACACCTTTGTCTCCTGATTAAAGAAAAATTCTGTCCATAAGATAGTCCAGAGGTTTGGGGGGGGGGAGGGTGGTAGTGGGGGGAGGATGGGGAGGGGAACACCCATACAGAAGGGGAGGGGGAGGAGTTAGGGGGATGTTGGCCGTGAAACCAGGAAGGAGAATAACAATTGAAATATAAATAAGAATTACTCAAGTTAATAAAGATGAAAAAAAAAAGATAGTCCAGAGCAACAGTGCTGGAGACCCCAGAAGAGAATTGTGTTAAATGGAGGATGAGGCAAAACAGCTAGAAGTCCATCTCTAAAATATATTCCAAACCCTCCCACCAGTGTGATGCTAGTCCAAGCAATCACAGATGCTTACTCAAACTGTTGTAAAATCTCCCAGTCTTCTACTCTCCCACCATTCTCAAGAGTGAGCTGAAGCAGAGTCCGACTCATTGAACTACAAGTTCAATTCTGTTCTCCCCTGCTTAAGTTTTTCCAGACACTTTGTATGAAAATATAAGCACCTGGTAGTGCCTTGCACGATCTAGCTGCTTCCAACTAAGAAAAACCTTACAGAAGAACTCATTTACTTTGGCTCATAGCTCCTAAGGAATGAGTCTGTCATGGAATCCAGCATGGCATAAGCAGAATGCGTGGCAGAAGGCCCAAGTAGCAGAGAGATCTCATCTCTAGCATTAAACACCAGGTAACAAGAGTGAAGTGAGGTGGGGCTATAAGTTCTCAAACTCAGCTCCTGATGCTACTTCCAGGAAGCTACATCTCTCAAGGGTTCTATCACATTCTCCAAATAGTACCACCAACTATTGACCAAGTCTTCAAATACCTGAGCCAGGAGGAACATTTATCATTTAAACCACCACAGGCATGAAAAGACTTTGGGCAGTTAGAGCCAAGACTGAGAACTCTGGAAAAATTGTGAGGAGTTTGATGCTTGTGTTGATACATTTCATCATTCATTTCTGTGTTGACTTACAGGTACTTGAATATCTGTGCATATGTATGTGCACCTGTGTAAGGTGTCTACAAGGACAAATAGGGGCATCAGATCCTCTTGACCTGGAGGTACAGGTTTTTGAGACACTTGACATGGGCACTGGGCCTTGCTGCAAGAGCAGCAAGTGCTCTTAAATGCTGAGCCAGCTCTCTGGGTCCTGGCAATAAATTTCTTAAAGTCTTGGAGCTGATTTTTTTTTCTCAGAAAAAAAATCACAAAAATTGGAAAACGCTTTCTGCTCTTCATCTTGCTTTGGAGAACTAGGTTTTAAAGAAATATAGTATTTAACAGCTCTACAAAGAAAAATAGTCATGAGTTGAATTTTTGAAGACACAGTGGTTCAAAAGTGTCCCAGAAAGCTGTCTAGGGAAAAGGTGTATCCCTGAGAGCTAAGCTGAGGGACTCTCAGGTTGCCAAACTCAGCTGAATTCTCCTAAACATCTCAAGTTGAAAAATAGGAGTGTGAGTATGGAAAAGAGCCATTCTTCAGAGATTTATTCATTCATTTATTTATTTAATGACAATGTTGTTTCTGTCACAGCCAAAATCCAGGAAGAAAAATCCTTCAATTATTTTGAAGACTCTCCATGCTCATAAAACAATCAGTATCAGTTTGATTTCTCCAAGCTGTAAAAATTGGGCTCATGTAATACTGTAAGTTGAAAGTGATTTGAGGTCAGAGTGAGCCTACATTGGCCCAGGATATTGCTAAAAACAATACTAAGGAAGTTATGAAAATTTCTAAAGTGTTTTAAGGACAGGACAGATAGTCTACTGCTTAAGATGCTGACAGTTCACCTACAGAATACAGCCTAGGCCATTACAGCTAGCCTACACACTCAAAAGGCAAGAAGGAAGATAAGGAGAATTGAGTCACAGCACTTTAAAAAAAAAAACCTAAACAAACAAACAAAAACCAACCCTGTTATCTAAGCTACTACTACCAAGAATGGGGGACTAGATAAAGCCGATAAGCTTATGCACATTTCCACCATGACATCTTTTCATACCATTTCAAGAGGTTTTGGTTGCAAACCTAGCTTTTTACAAGGGTGAAACATCCATCTTTTCAACTTTTTTCATACCATTTATTGAACAGATGCCATCAATCTCTTTTAAAGAATGTAGAATCTGTCTCCATTTGTTTTAAACAGCAAACAATTGACTGACATTTGTAGGTGAGGAGGAAGGTACAAGTGATAATGATGGACACTATATTATCTGACATCTATCCTAAGTAGAAACAAGGATCTAGCTACCCAAAAATTTCCATCGAATAATTACACTTGCTCCCCATGGTCACACCTGGTTTCCTGTATGTTCTCCTTGGGCATTAAAACCTGATGGAGCACTATCCAATGGTTTTACTCTGTCATCTCTGTTGTAGCCTTCAGTCAAATGCAATGTTTGTGCTTCCTCATTTCTCAGTATTTCTACAAGTCTTCAAGTCTGTCAATCATCATCTCTGTAGGAGCAGCCCCCATTGCTGCCCACCATTTGTCTCCTGAGTGCTCATCTCTACTCTGGCCAATGTAGGACTTTACACTCACTTCCTCATTTTCAATTTGTGTCTCTCTTCAATGAGTGAAGTATGTTGCCTTTCCATTTGTCAACATGACTTGATTTGTCATCTGTCCCCTCTATGAAGAAGTATGGTATGGCATCCAGGGCATTCTCACCTCCTCACATCACCATTTATCATTCATTTTAAACTCAGCTTTGTCATTTTTTATGTGTATGTGTGGTGCTGGGAACTGAACCCAGAACCTTACACATGTTTGCTAAGTTGCGTCTACCTATGAGTAAGACCCCTCAGATGTCCCATATTTGGTACAAACAAACAAGATTCCCTTGAATCTACAAGGAGATATTTCTTTTATACATTTTATAAAACTTATGCTGGTATTTGAAAATCCTCTAAAAGCCATATTGAAATTTAATTTCCATTGTTACAGTACTAAGAGGAATTGTGTTCCTGTCAAAAAGGATTAGTTCAGCTCAGCCCATTTGTCCTGACGTCCCAAACTGCTCTTGCCAGATGCTGGGACCCAGTTCCTGAATTTCCAAGTCTTCAGCACCAGGTCCCAAATAAACCTGTGATGTTTATAAACTGCCCAGCCCATGGTCCTCTGTGCACAAAACAGAGCCATATAAATAGCCCATACCCATCCACACCATTTCTTCATTAGTTTCTTCTTTATTCTGTCCCAGTTTTCTTTTATTCTGATAAACTATGGATTTGTGAGAGTGAGACTGGGAAGAGAGGAAGGAAGGGGCTGTGATTAAGATGTAAAATAAATAAAACATAAAAATTTATTTTATGTGCATAAATGCTTTCCTGCACATATATCTGTATATTCGTGTCTAGTACCTGCAGAGACCAGAAGAGGATATTGTATCCCCTGAGATTAGAGTGTCAGATGGTAATGAACTACCTTGTGGGTCCTGGAAACTCAATTCAGGTCCTCTAGAAGGGCAACCAGTGCTTGTAACAACCACTGAGTATTTTTCTGCCCTCCACCTCCCCACAACTGTCTTATTTCTGATACCTGTTCTCACCCTTCGTCTAGCATTCTGAATACTCATATACAGTTCCAGGCCAGCCAGGGCTATAGAGAGTGAGACCCTGTCCACATACTGAGTGGAGCTGAGTCGTAGGACAGTCACATTAGGAAAGACTGTCTAGAAGGCCACTCTGAGGAAAGGACATATCAACTGAATCTAAACACGAAGGTGCCAATCAAGGAAACAATGAGGAAGAGCTTCCTGAACAGAGGGGTTAGGGGGTACAAAGTTCTCACAATGTGCTCTTTGCTTCTTTTACTCTGGGTACACCCCCAACTTCAGGTGCTTCATGCACAGTACCCTTAGCTTGTATTCCTCTAGGATGAATTTCCTCTGGGGCTAAGCCTTCGTACATTGTCTTTCCCATATATTTCTGATCCAGTGCAACCCTGCTGTTGCGACAGAACTTACTTTCTGATGGTGAAACTGCACCATATCTGCAATTCAGACTCCCCTTTGCTCCCGTGTCTACTAAGCCCATGAAGTTGGAAGCTAACATTCAAAGCTTTTCAGTGATATGACCTTAAACTATCTTTCAACTCTTTCCTGCATGTTGGCAGGCACATATTACTAACATGATTGCGCAGTACGCCCTTTAATTCTTCTGCCTCCAAAGAGGCCCACAGGGTTCACTCCGTTGGAGTAACTGTCATCTCCTCACACACAGCATGGGCCAGTTGTACCCCTCCAGGCTCGATCTCACTCCACTTTTTCCTTAATACCCTTCGAAATCCTCTGTTGTCATCCCAAACAACTTTATCTCTCTCTCTCCTCTCTCTCTCTCTCTCTCTCTCTCTCTCTCTCTCTCTCTCTCTCTCTCTCTCTCTCTCTCTCTCTCTCTCCCCCCACCCCAGACTCTGTAGCAGATGTTGAAAGCAGTGACTGCGTGTTATTTATCCCTGTGCTAGCACAGTGCCTCACACGTAGCCAGCATTAAATGTTTGCTGGACAGATGAAGGCATTCAGCAAACCTGACTCTGATTAACTAATATTTATTTCATGATACTCCAAGTGTTTTCCCTTTTTTTTAATCATTGCCTGCCTCATTTCTCCTGAGAACTATATGTGAAAAGACAGAGCAGGAAGAAATGCAGTTTGTTTTGAAACAGTCTACTTAGTTTTAATCTGGTTGAGCGATTAAAAGTTTATACGGAGGAGGAGCATTAGAAATGATTGGGTAATCAGTATAGAATGCAATAAATAACTGTTTGTGAACTACTAATTGATTGGCTTCCCACTTAGATCCATAAAACTTCTTAACATATCCCAGGGCTGAAATATTACAATCTCAAAGCAAAGGAGCTCATGCTTACCACATTACTGCATGTTCTGTATCGAATATTTCTTCCTTCGCAGCTCCTACGTCACAAAAAAGAAAGAATTAGAAATTTTCATTATTATCTATGAAAGTCTCAAAGATTGAACTAATTTCCTCTCACAATTTATTCTTAATATGAATAACAAGTTTTCATTTTTCTTCTAAGTAGGTTATTAGGATTGTCGGCAAATATCTTCACCTACGGACTTTTCTGGCCCTACTTAAATATCTTTGAAGATACTATTAAGTATACTTTAAAAACACTGCTTTGACAGGTATATACTATTTTATCAAATGATACACTTGATATACCCACATCCATCCTTTGTCATTTCAAGTAATTTCAAAGGATTCAATAAATGAGGGTATAACAAACCATCTCCATGAACACGTTTTATCCAACTGTATCTTTAAAACAGATAAATTTCTAGAAGCAGAATTACCAAACTAAAATAAAGAAACTTTGGTCAGGCACTTGCAAATTATTGCCAAATTGCATTCCATAAAGGGTGTGCTATTACATAGTCCTACCAACACTACATGGGAGTTTCCATTTTACTAAATTCTCATGAATAAAAATAATTGATTTTTGCTAAAACATTCAGCGATGACAATGGGGGAACAATAGTACTCTACCCTTTTCAAGCAAACCCACACTTTTCAGAAAGCAAGGAAAATGATGTTATGAAATTTTCAGAGAGTTATCATGCAAGTAGTTATCAGTCATGGAGTTCCAGATACAATTTTAAATTTGTCATATGTTCATTAGCTCTCCTGAATTAGTGGAGTGATAAGGTATCATCATCGCATTCACTTTACAGATGAGATGATGCTAACAGAGGGTTGTTGAAACCCCACAAGTGCTAGGTGGTGGCGTGATACTGACACAGACCACTTGGTTTCAGGACTTAGATGTATGATAAGACTTTGCAATGCTCCTAATGCTTCCCAATCTTTCAATTCAGGAAACATTTTGGAGCTACTGTTACAGGCTATGAATGAAATGACTTTGTACAATGCTAAGTATGGAATACGACTTGGTTATATAATTATGCATAAAAATAGTGATTGTGTTAGGTCTTAAAGATGCTAACGAGAACAAAAATGGCATCCAAAAACACAATTACACACAAGCTGTTTTAGGCATAAAGATTTGACTTCAGTCAAGTTAATATGCTTTGATATACATTAAAATTAGAATTAGTGAAGGAAGACATCTGAATCATAGAAAAGGGAGACTTAGTGGAGATGCATGGGGGTCAATGAGACAAGCAGTGCTCTAGACTCAATGAACTTGAAATTGGCCCTTGGCCAGGCTGCTGTTGCTGCCTCAATAGATGGCAACACTGAATGTTCAGCTCGGATGAGGAGCATCCCTCATCGAATGCCATGTTGGCTAAGAGTTTTTCCAAGAATGGCCTAACTCTAATAACTCTCGAGAGGGAGAGTATTGGCTCTGTTGGCATAAGTATGATGATCCGTTCTTGAATAGGCAAGGGGGACCTCACGTTACTTTAGAACAGAAAACGTAGAACTCTAAATTAGAAAAACTCAACTTTACTTGAAAGAACTGAACTCTGTAATCTTAGAGGCAATAATGTCTTTTTCCATCTTTTTGTTTTTATGCCTTAAATGTAGTAATGGAAACACTTTGGAATCAGGAGTTTGAAGATCAGAATCTTGATTTTGCTTTTTTTTCTTTAACTTAGGTCAGCCTTTGACCCTTATTTAGAGTTTTAGTTTGGTCTCACATCAAATGGCTTCACCATAAAGCTCTGTTTGAACAACAGGGGCTATTACAGTGCATCACACAAAACAAGACAAAGAAAGCAACTTGAATCCACCTGCTTGAATAATCTAGATAAGCTTTCTTTTAGAGATTTTAACCTATAACTACCTATGCAGAATTTACCAGAATAATCTTTGGAAATAGAAGTGATAGCGTACAGTTTAAAGACAGTTTGAAATAATTTTGATTAAGGCAAACAAAGAAATAACAAAAACAAGAAATGCTTTTTATATCTTCTAAAAGATAACTCTTAATATCTATCATTTAATATTGATTTATAAATTACTTATGCTCCAAAACAACTTCTTTTTCCATGTTAAATTATAATTTAATTGATTGTCCATTTAATTTGTCAAAAACATGGTATTCAATATAGTATTCCATATGGTGACAGTGTTCAAGTTTGGCAAATCAATTGTTTATTATTATTGTTTATTATCATTTATTATTATTACTATCATTATTAATACTATTATTATTGGCAATTGAACTTAGGATCTTGCATGTACTAGCAAATGTTCTACTACTGAGCATTATCTTCAGCCTTGACAATGACTCACTATTGAAAGATATAATATGTGAATGATAGATTATAATAAAAACACTCTGGCCCTTTGTTGGCATATTATCTTTAACTTTTCACAAAATACAAAGTTGTGTTATTCTTACTTCACAAATGAGGAAACTGAGGCCAAGAGTGTTGATCAGGCTTACAGATTAATACACAAAGAAGAGACCCGGGAATTTGGAACCCTGGCCTGACTAACCAACACAAGAAAAGGAACAAGATGTGAGAAGGATGTGTGGGATACTAACGTTAGAGATGACTCGCATCATATCAATCTATGTGCTGCCTCTCAAGTCTGATAAATCTTCCCATAATGCAAACCTACACACACTGGGGCATCTTGCAAAGAAGCGTGTTCATCAGTAACATACCATGTGTAGGATTTCAGTGCAGAGGAGGTCATTTTTTTTTTTTTTTTGGTTCTTTTTTTCGGAGCTGGGGACCGAACCCAGGGCCTTGCGCTTCCTAGGTAAGCGCTCTACCACTGAGCTAAATCCCCAGCCCCAGGAGGTCATTTTTAAACAATCAAATTTATTATTATATTTAAATATAGACTTTCTCCCCCTAAGTAGCAAAGTGACTCTTTCACCACAAGATTTAATTACTGTTGAGCATACATTTCTCCACCTCAGGCATTTGCCTAGATACGACATCTCACCTGAAAATTAAGTACCTTCTTCCCTTCCTTTTTATTCAAGTTTATTCAACATCTGAGTGGGCTCCTTCATATTTAGGCAATGTATAATTTCATCCCTGGAGATGAAACCAACAGAACTTTCGATACAAATAATTTCCGAGAAATGTTAAAGTGGAGCAGGGTTTACAACCTGCTCTCCCAGCACAAACTGAAACACTTAGAGGACTGTGCTGATACAAATCAATACAAACATTGGAATATATTACACAGACTAGAAAGTCCCATGCTCATCCACTTCAGCACCTCACGCTTAGCCAGCCACTTAACTCAAACTCAAACTCCTCTCTCAAAGAATGGAAAATACCCCAATCACAAACTATTCTTTATGAGTTAATCAGTCTTTAATTCTCTTATAACGCTATTAGTGTAGACGCTGGGTGATTTTTTCTCTTCATATAAGAAACCCTCAGAGTCCTCTGGATACTGGTGTGTGCTATTGTCTTAATTTCAACGATCACAGTTCTGCCACCCAAGAAGACATTAAAAAGACAGGAGAGTGGCATCTCTAGCAGGGGTTGATTCACACATTTTAGCCAGCTTAGTCCACCCGAGAGCTGCAGAAGGACCACCTTTGGGAACCTATAAGTGAACTATACAGGGAACAAGTCCTTTCAGGAGACTCCATGAGACCCCAATCCCCTCAGTCTTTGAAGAGACAGCCTTTGGAACTTCTAGATGCCTGTAAATCTACCTCCAGCTGTCCACGGTCTTAATCTAGGTTCAAAGTAGATGCTGAAAATTTGGCCTGGCACTGGTGCCCACATGTACATCGAGGGCATCTGGTCTTACCACACAGGGTAAAAATATACAGGAGGTACAGGCCATGTATGTTTATGATGTGGTAGTCTCAGAGTCGAACCTTTCCCTTAGGCTCCATTTCATGTTTGCATTTTAGAGAGTCAGCCCTTCAAGCTCTATCCTCTACTCCATACTTAAAAGAGTTAATAGTAATCTGTAGTGTAGTTTCCTAAACAACAGGCAAAATGAATCTTGTTTATAGTAAAATATGTTCAGGGAGGGCTTGTTCCAACAAGGACCAATTAAGTACTGTCTCTTTCAAAGTCTCTTCACATACTCATGATTACACTATCTATCTAGTATATTCTATGTTTGAAATAATTGGAAATAATTCAAGTGTGACTGTCTAGTGAGTACTTTATTAATATCAGTAGATCTAAATTTCCTTTAACAAACAGTAAGTGAATGTATGTAGCTCTGAACCCTGATCATGAGCCTTACTCTCCCTACCATGCATTTCTAGAATCACCTACTTCAAATATTAAGGAATCGGTTTACAAAATTCTCCAGAATTTGTAAATGTAATTTGATAACATCTTCCTATGGAAACCCAATTTTAGTGAAAGGTATCCTTAATCTTTGTAGCTACAATTAATGTTGCTACTCCTCTCCCCTCCCCCCTCCCCTGACCCCCACAACTCTGCTCCACACCATTGAGGTCAAACTTCATTCATTTAACAAAGCCACTCAAATTCAGCAAACAATACATCCCTAGTAGGAATTCAAGGACGCATTCTGCCTGATGCCAACTTTCAGGAGATGAGTTGGCTGGGGACAGACAGTTCTAGGTCACACCAAGGTATCACAATATGCCATAAGCTTCAAAGTAGCCTAATGAGCCAAGAAAAAAAAGTATATATATATATATATATATATATATATATATATATTTCACCTTAAGTCTGCCTTCTCAAAGCAAATTTAAACTGACTGAGGGGCTGGTGGGAGCATAAATTAGGAACTGGAGTTACAAGCATTAGAGTTACATATTTTTGTAACCTCGGTTTTATATTTCAACACGTCTGCTCTATAACAACTTCTCATTATAAGAACAGTAACTGCACTGCCAACTTGGGGACCCTGACTTTTGTATACAGAGCCGGATGGAGGGAGGGAGAGAGGGAGAGGAAGACGGGAAGGGGAGAGGGAGAAAGAGAGGGGGAGAGAGAGAGAGACAGAGAGATTAACAATTAATGTGGAGGCTATCTCAGATAGAAATGGGGATTCTGTAGGTTCAGGGAAAGCATTGTAAATTGCAATATAAGTCAATTGCTTGTGGCTGTGTGATCTTCTTTCAACCCCAGACAATTAAGGAAGGTTTCTGGATTTGTCGGCAGATTCCTGAGGCACAGTTAGGGGGCTGCAGCCCTCCCTGCAAAATCTAAACTGAGATGCGTGACACTCCTTTACACTGGAGTTCCAAGTTTGTCTCATGAGGTTCCAGTTGTTTCATTTGCTATTGTGTTTGGTATGTTCTAAATCACAACTAGAAAAATCACTACCAAGTTGTTGCCCACCCCCGACCCCTAACTTGATGTTCCAAATATGTCCTTCTCTTTAAGCAAAGATGTGCTGCAACAAGCCAGCGAGTATTCACCAACGTGGGTCAGGGGGAAAAAGCAAGGAGTACACATGTGTGATCAAAGAAAGAGAAGAGAAGAGCAACACAGCAAGACCTAGCATGGTAAACCATGAGGATGATGTCCACCCTGAGCAAAGCCCAGCACTGCTCGGTGTGCACTGCTGAGATCATCGAAGGAAACCAAATACAGTGAACACTCCTACAGTGATAATGAGTCCTTAGATAGTGCTCCCTGGTTAACAAGCTTTTGTATAATGCTTCCTGGTTTATAGTCATTTAACTCCTTTACTGAACACTGGCTATAAGCCAGCAGGAAGGAAGACATTATGGAAGATACAAAAATGATGAAGTCCCTTGACTCTCAGCAAAGTTATTAATTAGCTGAAGCAAATAGACATTAATTAGAATATTACATACAACACTAGACTGCAGAAATGATGAAAGGGACAGTTTAGATATTAACTACAGGAGTTTGAAAAGGAGCAGAGAAATAACCTTAGTAGAGATGCCTTAGGTGCCATGCTCTGTGAAGGGTCTCAAGAATGTAACCAGAGAGGAAAATTGAAGAACAAGCCCTCCCTCCCCTGCCCCCACATTCCAAATGTCTATGCCCTTCTATGCAGCTTGGTAACTGCATCCAATATTGCTGAGTATCTATTATGTACAAGTTCAGACATGATAAAATCATAGACCACAGCACCAATATTCTAGAGTGGATGCTGTCATAAAAGGAACTATAACAAGTCCAGACTCTGTGGAGGTGGTAACAAACATAGCCCAATGTTGAGGGCTACAGCTGGAGATGGCTTTAAGTAACATTGAGGAATCTGATTAGAGACCATGGTAGGGAGGGAACTGTAGGTGTCCTGGACCTCACATCACGACAGGAGGCCTAGTGACCATAATTTCATAGCACCAGAAAATGGCTCTGTAGCTGCCCAGGTGGTTGCTCAGCTTTAGAAAACCCTATTGTCTCTTGGTGATCTATGTGCTTGCTTTAGGAGCGAGCCACAGTGCTAAGCAAGATGCCTGGTATACTCTTAACATTCTATAAGCATTTCTTGAAATCAGCAAAGGAAGGAGGGAGGGAGTGAGGAAAGGAGGGAAGGAGGAATGGAGAGAAGGAAGAGGAGAGAAGGAGGAAGGAGAGAAGGAAGAGGAAGGGAAGGAGGAAGGAAGAGAGGAATAGAGGGAGGGAGTAAGGAGGAAGGAGGGAAGGAGGGAAGGAGGGAAGGGAGGAAGAACTATTGGCTAAAGGGAGAAGGAAGGAATAGGTAGAAGGAAATGCCATAAAGATAATTTCAAGCCAGGCAGAACTTTCAACATCACATTTGTCCTAATTTTTTAACTCCCAGATCTTGTTTAAAATCTTTCCACAACAATCAGAGAAAGAACTGGAAAGCTTGAAGGAGCTCGAGACCCCATATGTACAACAATGCCAAGCAACCAGAGCTTCCGGGGACTAAGCCACTACCTGAAGACTATACATGGACTGACCCTGGATTCTGACCTCATAGGTAGCAATGAATATCCTAGTAAGAGCACCAGTGGAAGGGGAAGCCCTGGGTCCTGCAAAGACTGAACCCCGAGTGAAGGGGATTGGTGGGGGGGAGGGGGGGAAGGGGGGGGGGGGGGGAGGGGAACACCCATAAGAAGGGGAGGGGGAGGGGTTAGGGGGATGTTGGCCCGGAAACTGGGAAAGGGAATAACACTCGAAATGTAAATAAGAAATACTCAAGTTAATAAAAAAAAAAATCTTTCCACAACAGCTAGAGATAAAAGTTCAAAATGAACTAAGTGGTTACCCAAGGATAGCACCTTTCATTCTCCTCTGTGGCTGCCTGTCTTGACACCAGAACATCTGGATGGCTTCCTCACCCAATGCATTCCTTGCCTTTGAGAGATGGTGTTGAGGGAGGGGAGGGTGGGGGTGGAGTGCTGCCTTTGGCTTGTCATCCACCTGTAGCATGGATGTTTACCCTATGTCTTCAAGATGCATTCACATGCCCTAAGGTTTACAGATGTTCTTATCTCTGCTTGGTAGCCAAAAGAGACAATGTGTTTAGGCAACACACGTCCAAGGTGTCCATCCTCCCCATGAGGAAAATGTTTATTATGACAAGCTAGTCCTCTCCCTGATAGACTCACAAGATACAATACTTGTGCTGAGAATTTATTAATTATCTTGGCCAGAGAAAAAGTTCCCTAGGCTTTCTTTACATGTTCCCCAGATGTTTACTATAAAGTGGGGTCCTGAACAATCACAACAGTTTCCCTTCAATCATTTTCTACTGGGATGGTGAATGCAGCTCACTACTAGAGCACTTTCCCAGCATGCACCAGGTCCTAGCTGTTATATTAAGAACAACTGAGTTTGTGTCCCTTTCTCTACCTAGCAACAAAAAAGGCTGTAACTATACATCTGGAATGAAAGTCACACATTCTGATTCTTAAAGATGAAGGGCCTCTTTGACATTCTTTCAACACACTCTTCTAGGCAGGGAGTGCTTGACTTCAGTGAGCACGTTCAACCCTGTCTAGTGTCACACAGGGAGAAAACAGAGGAACCAAGATTTGAAGTCCTAGTTCATTTACAAGATCTTTCACAAAGCAGGATGAACGCCCACGCTTGGGAACTCTGACACCCACAGCATAGGCGTCTTCTCACCTTTTCTAGGCTTCACCAAAATTGAGAGCTCAACCCAGCTGCAATTGGAGACTTGATTTGTAGCAAGGAAACAGCAAACAGTGTGATGACCGTGAGTGGATCTACTGTCACCCATGGTTCTAGTTATCTTTCCTGTTCCTAGGTAAAGCACTTATCACCTAGTATAATTTATTCTGATATTTCTATTTTTCTTTTAATATCCAAGCCCTCCCCTATTCATCTTCTACCTAGCCACCTACCTGTCATTTGTCTCAGTGACTAAAACTATGGAATTCCATTATGTAGCTCTTCTATTTTTAAAAAATGTTTCTTTTGAGGATTTAATACATGACTACAATGTATTTTCATGCTATCTATCCTCCATGTCCTCAACTCCTCCAATGTTCCCTAAATCCTCTTAAATTTATGCTTGATTCCTCTTTAACTATTATTGCGATATATACTGTATATATCCTACTGAGTTCAATTAGTATTGCTATATCTGGTGTATATGGTACAGGGCTGACTACTTGGGCACAGACAACCTATCGGAGCTTATTCCTCAAGAAAACTGATTTGCTTTCTCACAATATCTCTTCAACTAGGGGTGGTATCTTGTGTGCCCCTCCTCTATCCATGCTGGGATGTGGACAGTGTGGCTTTCTGTACTCTAATGCAAGCAATTAAATTGGTGAGAGTCCATTAAAGTATAAGTAGGAGGGTTTACCTTCTTTATCTTCCCTAAGAAGTTAAATGATATATTTTGGAGAGACTTTTCTTAGATGGTTTATAAAAACCATACAACCCCTGAGACACTGATCCAATCAATCACCAACAACTTTGGAAGCTTTTTTGGTGTTTTTCTGTTTTAAGACAGGGGCTCATGTAATCTAGGCTAGTCTTGAGTTAGCTGTGCAGCAAAGTATTATCTTGAATTCCTGATCCCCCTTGTGAGTACTAAGGAGTAAATAAGGAGTACCATGACCGATGACCTAGAGGCCCAATGGACCGTAGGGTAAGCTTAATTAATGTGCTGAAATAATGTCTCCAATATCACCTTGTACATTTACCACTTGGGCACAGCTGACCTTGACTATAAAACTACTCAGAAAAGTTATCCATGGGGTTCACAGTGATCCAAGACATTCACCACATTCATATCTTGATCCATGCCCCTGCTACATGGTGGACAGTGTCATTCCAAGAGCATTCCTTCTTTTCTTCATTATCTTATTTTAAAGATAGAAAATTCATGTTTTTATTAAGCAGCTACAGAGTTTTAACCTAGATACACATCAAAATTACTTAAAGAGCTTTTTAAAAAATCCTGATCCCCATAATTTTTTTATTTAATTGGTCTCTTTGATGCTTAAAGTTTGCAGTTTCCAAAGTTTTCTATGTCATTTTAAAGTCCAGCTAAGAGTAAAAACTACTTCCATAACAAAAGAAGAGATAAACCACACATGTCATATCAATTTACAGAAACACCATTTGGAAAAATTCAGTGTCTTTCCTGACAAATCTCCCAAAAAAGCTAGGAAGATGAGGAAATTACCTCAAGATAAAATAACCTACTTTCCAAAAGTTAAAATCACATTCTGACATTTCCTTTAGAATCAGGAATCAAGATTCAACCCCATTTCTATTCAAATTGTCCAAGAGTCTTAGCAGAACAAAGGGGCCAGAAAAGAAATAAAAAGTACCCAAATCAGAATGGAGGAAAAAAATAGCCTTTGGGTGTAGCATGATCTTTGATGTAAAATACCCTAAAGAATGCCACAAAAATATTTTACAACTAATTTGAAATTTCAGCAAAGTTACAAGAAACAAACCAAATATGAAGTCGATTGTGATATTATACAAAGGCAATAGACTATGTAGAAAGGCCAAAGGTCATATTTACAATAGAATGCAAAAATAAGATAATTAATTTGGTGAGAGATTTAAAAGGAATAAAACACTGATGAAATGAATTAAAGATGAAAAAAAGAAGCCCAAGAACATTCATATGGAAGGAGACCTGCTACTGCGAAGATGAGAAAAACCACTTAATAGGTTCAATTCAACCCCTCTCAAGCTTTAAGCATCATTTTGTTTTACATAAAGAGTAATAAAAATAAGTCTGAAGTCCATTTGGAACAGAAAAGAATCTGAAAGTGAAAACAATGCTGAGAAATAACAAAGCTGAAGGTGTCACACTTCCTGGGTCCCAGGTTTAAAACTGAAGTAATTAAAACAGTATGACACTAGTGTAAAGCCTTGTAGACCAGTCCAAAGCAACAGGTCATCAAGAACTAAGCTTATATATTTAGGGCTGCCTGCTCTTTAACAAGGGTACTAAAAATATACAATGGGAAAAGGATGGACTCTTCATCAAATGGCTTTAGTACGAGTATATGAAATGATATTCACATACTCATACTAAAGAATAAAATTGGAATCATCTTACACCATATGTAATAATAAATCTGAAAGTATGTTAAAGACTTGTACATGATACCTGGGATTATAAGCCCCCACCAAGATAATACAGAGGGAAAACTATATAAATCAGTTTTTAGGAACCATTTCTTGGAATTGCACCCAAACCATAGAGAACTGGAGTGAGGAACAGACAAATGGTGCTACCACTAGAAATTCTTCACAGCATACACCAAAGGCAAGGAGAGCAGGCAGCATCATTTGTAA
Source organism: Rattus rattus (assembly GCF_011064425.1). NCBI lineage: Eukaryota > Metazoa > Chordata > Mammalia > Rodentia > Muridae > Rattus > Rattus rattus. The sequence continues at coordinate 67,710,249 of NC_046154.1, forward strand.
ACCACATCTAATGAGTGATTAGTACCCAAAACATGTATGATGTCCCTCGATTCAGCAGCAAAAAGCAACCTGATTAAAAGCGCATTTTTTGAATAGATATTTCTCAAAAGAAAACATAAAATGTCCAAAAGACATATGGAAAGACGTGAAACATTCTCATTGTCATGTACCTTGTCATCAAAGCTACCTGGTGCCGAGGAGCTGGCTCAGTGGTTAAAGCATCTGCCAGAAGAGCAGCAGACATGAGGATTGGAATTTGGATCCCCAAAACCTACATACATGCCATTGGGCATGGGTAGTCTGCCTGTAATGCCAGCACTTGGAAGGCAGAAACAGGAGATTTTCAGAGCAGCTGAATAGCTAGACTAGTCAGGTTAGTGAGCTTGGGCTCAACTGAAAGACCTAGCCTCAATAAATTCATGATTGAGGAAGACTCCCAACATCAACCTTGGACCTTCATATACACACGTAATCCCCACCACCACCTATCTGCATACACACACACAAACATGCATGCATACTCGACATACACACACACAAACATGCATGCATACTCGACACATATAGAAAAAATAATCAAAGCTACTGTGGGTATCATTTCATTCTTGATAGAATATTTTCCAAAATGAAAAAGATACATATGGTGATAATGGAGAATACTTTCTAACAAAATTTAACTTATACCCGTTATACAAATTAGTGAGTTTCACTAATTTACCAACTCCTCTATCCTTGTTCACTCTTTTGACCTCATTTTAGTCCCTTTCACCCTCTCCAATAGTCTGTCTTCTGCTTTCAGAGCCTTTCCCAATCTTAATTTGAGAAAAATATCCACGTTATATGACACCTATCTGTTTGTCTGCTTTTTCTGTTCTGAACATAACCAGTTGTATCCATTTTCTCATAAGGGATATTATTTCATTCTTCTTTATGACTATATAAAACTCCATTGCATATATTGCATGCATTCACATATGGATAAAATTATATACATATACACATACATATATAATTTCTTTTATTCATCTGTTGAGAGGCACCTAGACTGATTCTGTTACTGCTGCGATGAATTAAGTTGTGATAAACATGGTGTTCAGGCATAGCTTTTACATGACTTCACTGCTGTTGGATACATGCCCAGGAGTGGTAAACTGAGCAAAATGGAACCTCCATCCCATTTCCCAATGTGACTATACAAATTTGCATTCCCACCAATGGTGCAAGAACACATAGGTGTTCTTGAGAAGAGAATGCATGCATACTGCTGCTAAGAGTATAAGATGATACCCCACATGAAGAACAGCAAGTACATCCCTCAACTTAAAAAAAAATACATACTACACTGACAATTTTGTATGTAGACACTCATCGCTCAGTAGTGGAATCAAGATCACAGTGATATATCTGTACTGTCAGATTCACTGCAACATTGTTTATAATAGCTAATATGTAGAAACAACCTAAGGGTTCACTTATGACCAAAGGACTGATAAAATATGGTAGTTTCATACAACAGAATATTAGTCTGCCTTTAAATGAAGGGCATCTTGTGAATGGTAACATAGATGAACTATGAGGACACTATGTTAAATGCAGTAAACTAGTCATAAAGGATAGATACTGCATGATTTCAATGATGTGAGGTATGTAGAATAGTTTAATAGAAACAGAACTAAAATTTTCCATTAGCACAAAACAGAGAGAAGGAAAGTTACCATTCAATGTGTCCAGTTTGGGTAGGGCAATATCCATAAGTTCTAGATATCTGCTTTTGTATTAAATAAAAATTTTAATTGTCCTATTTTATCAGTGAACACTTGGGAGCCAGATGCCAGGGTGAAAGCCTGCTAGCTCAGAGAGGAAGAGAAAGCCACCAGCTGACCTTCCTCCTTAGCACCAGGAATGTTCCTTTCTCAAACAACTTTCACCAAACTCAATGCCCCTCCCTCCTACTTCCTGTGTATCTCCCTATCCATCCTCCTGATTCTGTCTTACTCTTTATGCTTTTTTCTTAATAATCCTATGTTCATTTCCTGTCAACTGGTTGCTTGCTCTGCTTCTTGACCTATGGTTGACTTTATTTAATCCTGTTTCCCATGGAAAGCTCTTGGATTAAGGGTGTGTGCTAAGGCTGAGCCACACTACAATTAAATAACAGGGAGGTTCACAGTGTGACCAAAGAACCTACCACATTCTACAGTGAAGATTCTCAATATATAAGGAAGTATAGGAAATGAATATACATTTTAATACTATGTACTAGATTAAAAGCAAACCATGAAACATCTAAGTATATCCTATGTGTTAAACACTAACAAAGGTAAAGGGAGAATTCTGCTCATAATTTAATTAGGAAACTAAGAAGATTCCCTAGTTAAATGCAGAAAGTGTAGAAAAGTATGCTTTACAGGATAAAAAGACGACACATATAAAAACAAATTACTTAATTTTGCTATTCTTGAAATTAGGAGGAATTATCTTATTTCCAACTACAATCAGTACAAACTGATAAAATCTTAACTGGTTTATTTCTAAGGGTTTCTTTCCCTTCGGGGGTTCTAGCTCTACTTATACCTCCTAATTTACCTGACACATAGAGCACAATAAATATTTATTGGATGTATGAATTAAAATTGAGAGGAAATAAAAAATTTATAAGGTCTATTGAACAAACCAAATAAGGAATTCTCACATACACTGGGGGAGGAAATGCAAAACTAAGAGTTAGAGATTTCCAAATACAACAAGTAAAGGTTTAGACCAAGCATATTTCTCAACTACCTTTTATTCCAACAAACTGGTTTATGGGATAAACCAGACCATAAATTGGCCCTAAACATTCAGTCATTATCCTTTGTGCATGCCTCCTGAAAGGAGATCAGATCTTGGAACAATGTACTCAAGATATATGGCCTGGAATATTAGAAGTCCTGGTAATATGTTTAGAGTAGGCATCAACCCAAAAAAGTGAGAGGAAGCCAGCCTCAAACCTCTTAAACATATGTCCTCAAATGAGCAATCTCTGCTCATAGACTGAAAAGACCACCTTATACAAATAGCACGTGGTACTCTGAATGTGTGTGTCTTTCTTTTAAAAAAAAGACTAAAACATTTTTGAAGGAAAACAAGATAACCACGTACAACATTAGATGAAGAATAGCAGATAGATCTTGCTTCAGAGTTCATGGGAGCTGCGGACTTTAAAATCTTAAAATGAGTCCCAGGAGCCTTAACTGGACATCATGATGAAGATGATGCCATTTAAAAACAAACAAGCCAAGAGTATGCATTTAAAAAGCCAATTCTTATTGTTGAAATTTTTTCTTTTGGTATTTACTACTGTATGTATGGTAAAAGAAAAACTGGTTACCAACTTAAATTCTAAATTTATGTAAGTATCAATATTTTCATGGTAGAAAATCTGTGTTTACATTTAGTTTTGTGGTAGAGCAAAGCGCAATCCTGGCCTGGGTTCCCAGCTCCAGAAAAATAAATAAATAAATAAATAAATAAATAAAAAAAATAAAAGGATCTTTTAAAAAAAATCTGTGTTTCATAAATTCAAAGAATCCAGCTTATTTTCCCTAGCATAATTACCATAAAATAGGTTTAAAATAATCTTCCCCATTCCTATGGAACAAGACTCCTTGGAGCTATTTATCTTAATTTTTCTGTGTTTATGCTGACATCATTCTGGCAGCACATCTCTTTGGAATAATACAATAATCTTATCATTTTTAGGCACTCCCCATAATGTGGTGATGATTTTTATCTCTTGTTCATCTGATAATTTTGTCCAACTCAAACATTCAATTGAAAATGTCTTAACTTTTGAAAAGTATTGTAACTCTTTATAAGTAGATATATTCCTATTGTCTATCTTCATCTACCTATCTATCATCTATCATCTATTCATCGTCTATCCAATATATCACTCAAGTCCATTATCCAATCAGGATTTAGTAAATATACTCTCATTGTGACAACTGATATGTAGAATTGACCTATTCATCCATAGATTAATCAATTTATTGGGTTAATTTGGTATTTCAGAAAATTTAAAAAAAACTCTCAAAAGATGTTTACATCTTTTTAAACTAACTGTCCAAAGGTTTTCTTTGTTCTTAAGAACATACAACTATTTGATTTGACCTACTGCCATCTCCAATGAGGTGCAGGTTCCCTCTTTACCTCGGACTTGGTGTGGACCTAACCCAGTGGTACCGATGATGTGACTCATAGTATTAAATGCCATAGGCATCTGGGACTCCTTGTGGGCAAAATTAAGTGACCTAAATGAAGATAAATCTGGAGTTCTCAGAGATGGATATGTACTATCCAATTTAAAGGAAAAGCAGGAAGATGAATTCACTATAAACATTTCATCATAGTTTGTGAGAAGGGTAAAGAACTGGAGAGAAAAGAAGGTTTCCAAGGTAGTTGGATCATTGCTTAATTTACTGGAAGTAAAATAAAGTACCACCACCAAGTACAAGAGAAAAATAACAACAAATATTATGTTTCACTTGGTGATATAAGATAAGCAGTAGCTACATTATCGGAATCACTCAGTGAAACTGTATCTAATCATACAGAAATCAGTAAAGGTCATAGGGTCAAACAAAGGTCCCAAGAAAAAGTAACTCTGACTACTCCAATACCTCATACTAAGCAAATCCAGTCCATCTAGAAGGTAACAGGAAGAAGCCAGGAAAGGTTTGTATTCGGCCAGCATCTTCCAGTGCCTGGCTTTTTCAGCATTAAGCTCTGATTGTTGGCTGAAGACTTTATTTTTGGCTTGGCCTGTGCTGATTTCCCTTTCCATGTAATCATCAAGTGAACACTTGGAATATTCTCCACACAGGTTGAAGAAGGCTTTTACCAAGCGTTCAACCTGCTGGAGGGCACTATTAACTCCAAAAACTTAGAGTTTGCCATCTATTCCATAAAATCTGGAAAATCTACCTCCATTTATAATTTATCATGCTGGAAGTAGAATAATTATTACTGATAGTCATAGAAAATTCCCACTTGGAGGTGACCTAAGAGATCATATGGCTAGGGTTAAAATATGTAATTCACAAGGTGACTTACTTGGATTTATTTGGCCTGACTTTGAACACTGCCCATGTCTCACTCACTGTCCTCTAAGGAGAGATACACTTAAAACGTCTCGTCTTTTCACATTGAAAGGTGAGTGAGCTGAATCAAGATGCTTAAATTTGGAAGGGAGAGTTGAGAGAGGACTCGATAATTACTTTGTCATTTTAAAAACAAATAAAAAAGTCAGATGTCCACTTATGAGAGACTATGATTACAGTCTTAGTTCCTTGTCTTCTAAACACCTCATGCTTTTCCTGCTCCATCTTTCTCTCCCAAAGACTCTTAGTTTGGATAACGGGAGACTAGCAAATAAAGGTTTGAGAAGCAGGCTGGGACATATTGATCACATACCTCCCCCCACAGAAAGAGAGAGGAGAGAGAAAACAGAGAGAGATATATGTTCAGGGAAATACATCTAGTATAGTTTGTTGGAGAATTAGGAAAATGTGGAGCAGAAGTGCATTGCTTACATAGAAACAGATTAAGTCAGTGTAGATTAGTGAGCACCTATCTTCCCAAGTAGGTAGTCAAGCACATCCAAAGTCCTTAGACCCATCTCACCAAGCTTCGTCTTTATCTCATGATTTCACTGAAATATAGTGGTTGTTACAGAGCATTATTGTGGCACTGGATACATGATACACTAAACAGGGCTTCAGTGGGATGATACACTATGTCATAATATGAGAGTATTTTCAGAGCCACTTTGTATCTTTAAATTGCCTTGGATATGTAGGTCCCACAGAAACAATTTACCCTAAGAGATAATTCAATCTCAGTTTCCCTCTTCGTAAAAATCTATAGTTGGCCAATTTATGCCACCAGGCCATACTAGGCTAATTAAGGTTCCGTTGTGGGGTTCTCTTCTCAGGAATCCATCTTTAATCACAGATGGAATCACTGAGCCAACCGCTATGTTGCTTATCTCAAGAGGTGCAATATCTGAATAGTTTAGCATAAATGTATCCTCATAACACCGGTAAACATGCATGACTGAGTTTCACATGCCTTCCTTACTCGACTATTTGCTGAATAACAGAATCTGACTTGTGATTTAAAAGTTTTCCCTCCACTTCCTTTTGGTCTCACTCATTTAAAGTTTCCAATAACATATCACTGGAGCAATAGGAAAATTCTCACCCCTTCTTAGTTCTCTGAGTACCATGTTTTGGCTCATTCTCATCGAATAGTCAAAGATGCTAATTTACCCTAGAAAGAAAAACACCTAGATAACAGGCACATTCCAAATTTGCACATTTTGCTGGCACTGATGTCAGATTATTATCAGTTATGTTATCAGCATGTAGCATCATGTATTGTAAATTTAGTGAGCTTTATGTTTAAGATTAAGAAAACAGGTGAATCACAAGTTGGAAAAAAAAAGTCTTTTCTGTCCTTTCTATGTTCTGGTTGACAGCAGCTAGGATCAAAAGAAGAGAAACTTGTCAGTGGAGATGATCTGATGAACCCAGTCAATTACAACAGTGGACAAATGACAGGACTGGTTTTGTGTCTGGCAAAGTATGTCTTGAGTATTTTTATACATTTCGGTTGTGTTTTTCCTTATGGGTGTTCCTCCCAACAATAGGCACTGGGGTTCTATGAAAAACCCATTAGAGCCAAAAGTTGGGTTCCATTTGTTGGTCTGTTTGGTTGGCATTTTTATGGGGTCTGATCTCAAGATCTAGCAAAATCCAGGTGCCAAATTAGGGTTCTTTTGCCTAGTTTCTCCTAGTTTCTCTCTTACAATTATGAAGACCCATGTGAGAAAGGGATGAATAGCACTCACACCCCTGATCTCAAGATATATATGAGATCCTATATATATATATATGAGATCATATACATATGATGATATATATCTGATACTTTCTCCAACTTGCATCTCATACTTTCACTGTATGTTTATGAAATATAAAAGTATGAAAGGCAGGAGTCATAAGATGCTGGCAACATGCAGACATAACCAGCTAGGCACCCAGGGAAAAACTGAGGAACATCTGCTGACAGCTGTCAGAAAACACTGAATATATCCAACTACGATAGCATGTACAAAAGGGAGCTATACAGAGGGAATGTCTGTTATGACTGGAGAATTGGCTCAGTTTTGGAGCGCTCCCTGCTCTGAGGGAGAAGGAGCAGAGGGGCTCAGAAAAATCAGTGCTGTGTTTCAGTAATATTTCAAAGGGCAGAAAAAGAGAAGAGAGCCAAACAAAAGATACCCAGCACCACTGGCAGGGAGGAGAGACACTAGGGAAACCCTCTTTGGTACTTGGCATTTGGCTAGAGCAGCCCTGGATGCCATTTAAAATAGACCCCTGTTAAGTCAGCCACTTGGTGGTCTGAGACCCTCTGTAAACCACACTCCCAGAAAACTCCAAAGAAGTTTCACAGGACTGCACACTGAAAGGCTAGCCAGCAGAACAGCTCTAGTTACTGAGGAAGAAACTCTCAGCAGTGTGCAGTACTCAGCAGAGTAGAAGTCTTAAAAGAGCTGGAGTCAACAGGAACATGAGCTGAAGGTTTACTTGGTCTGAGGGACGTAAAGAAGGCTGGCACAGGGACTAGGTCAACATTTGCAACCCAGCCAATGAAGACTAGATGAGTATATATGACCCGAACTATAATAGAGATACCTGGGGGGTAAGTCCAGAATTTGCAAGTGGTCTCCTGAAGGACCACTAAGAATTGTAACTAGCACTTTTGACTCTTATTTCTGAAGGCTTGATATCTGTAGTCTGATCTTCCAGAGGTCAGCCCAGTTGACAATATGAATGAGTACTACACAGAGGCATGAATTGCATCATAGACAAACCAACGGGAGGCAAAGAGGTATGACACATACACCTAGCATCATCCCAGGAGGGAATACCCAGAGACTGGAAGCAGAAAGTAGGCAGACAGCATCCACACCTATCCCCCACCTAGCCCTTCTCGCATTTATTCCTCCTTTACTTTGTACCCAATAGGAATTGGCCAGGCCAGCTCTGTCCTTCTCTGTGCTTGTTCTCTCTCTGGGTCTTTCCCTACCCCTCACTCTTTCCTTCTTCTATTTCCCTTGCATAGGCTTTCCTAAGCCACACGGCCTAACTTCTGTGTCTCAGCCTCCTGGGAGCGTAGATTGTTTAACTGTATTAACTTATCTGATCTCATGTCTTTCCATCTCTTTTCAATCTTTACCCAAAAGGCACTATGCCCTCCCCATCCCTTCTATTCTCACATCTATGTACATTTCCGTTCTCTTCTTTTGTTCTTATATACCTAATACAAATCACTTATCTTGGTCTGCTGAGTTTTTCTTCTGTTCTTACACATGCCAACTAATATTTTACTGTGCATAGGACTATCCTTGTTTATTTATTTATTAAAATCATTGATGTTTTAAGGATTATTATTTTTTATTTGGCTATTAGTGTACATACATAGTAAATCTACTCTTTAATAATGACTAGTTTTACAGAAGTATTCTATTCTCTAGGGAGATCTGGGGAACAAAACCTGGTACCCTGAATACCAGTCTAGCAGAGGAAACATCTCAACCCTGCTATAACCTCATCCCTCTTGAACATTGCTGACACTCCTGATGAGAACTAAAAATAATTGAAGAAAAGGATTTGAACTGATAGCCTAACCCCACACATATAAGACTCAATGCAAAACTCACAAGAAACATGAAGAACCATGGTAACATGATACCCCCAAAACATCACTAACCTCACATTAATGGCTCCAGTGGGAGTAAACTAGTGGGGGGAAAGCACAAAAAAAATTCAAAAGAATGTTAGGAAAAATCAAAGAGAACACAAACTCTCAAAGAGCACAAACATCTGTGTAAAATAAGGAGGTCAATACAGGACATGAGACTGAAATTGAGTAATGTGAAATACGAAGAAAAATACACTGAAAATGGAAAACTCAACACACCAAACAAAAGGCACCATCGGAAGTCTGGCCAACAGCAAAGGTCAAGGAGACGAAAGAATATCAGTGCATAAGGGCACGGTGGGGGAACTGGGAAACTCCAAGACACTGGTAAAGACAGATGTATTTAAATGTGCAATAGAACTCACAAGACCTATAGAACACTATGAAAAGTCAAATCTATAGAGCATGGACACAAGAGAGGAATTTCTGTCTGAAGACATAGAAAACATTTTATATCTCTCCACCTTACTGAAAAGAGATCATTTTCATATATAATGTATTCTAATTATAGTTTCCCTCCCCTCTCTCCTCTGCCCCTTCCAGGTCCACCCTACTTCCTCCACTCTCTTTCTGTCTCTCCTTAGAAAACAACAGGCTTCTAAGAGATAACAATAACACATAAAATAATATATAGTACGATAAAACAAAACTATCATATAAAAGTTGGACAAGACAGACCAACAGAAAGAAAAGAGTCCAAGAGAAGGCATGAGGATCAAGACCCACTTGTTTACACACTTAGGAATCCCATAAAGATACTAAACTACAAGCCATAATATGATATGATATGATATGATATGATATAATATAATATAGACAGAAGACCCTGTACAACCCTATGCAAGCCCTGTGCATACTGGCTCAGTTTCTGTGAGTTCAGATAAAATTTGCTAAGTTGATTTAGAGGGTCTTAAATCCCAATTTTAGAGAAAGAGATTCTCATTGAGGTTCAGGGGGTGTTTAACACACCAAAGATATGAGAGCAGAAAAGCCCCCCTCCAGCCTGCCTTCAGCATGTTATAGCTAAAACACTCTCCAAACAAAAAAATGCATGCTGAAAGCTGTAAGGGAAAAAGAAACACTGTCACACACACAAAGGCAGGTCTTAAGAATTTTCTCTCTCTTTCCCTTTCTCCCTTTCTTTCTTTCTTTCTTTCTTTCTTTCTTTCTTTCTTTCTTTCTTTCTTTCTTTCTTTCTTTTTTTCTTTCTTTCTTTCTTCCTTCTTCCTTCCTTCCTTCCTTCCTTCCTTCCTTCCTTCCTTCCTTTCTTTCTTTCTTTCTTTCTTTCTTTCTTTCTTCCTCCCTCCCTCCCTCCCTCCCTCTCTTCTTTCTTTCTTTCTTTCTTTCTTTCTTTCTTTCTTTCTTTCTTTTTTCTTTCTTTCTTTCTTTCTTTCTTTCTTTCTTTCTTTGAAAGAATATTGAACATTTATTCCTGAAAAGATAGCAAAGTTTGGAGGTGAATTTGTCAATCACAGAAAGGCCAGCTAGAGTTAGACAACATCTCTCACCCCAAATATAATTCTACTTTAGAAGCCCATTTGGCAACAAGCCTACCCATCCACTGAGCTTCCAGTGATGTTCTAGTTCATCTATTTTCTTAGTGAATGGACAGACTGTCAGAGATCAATAGGCATTAGATTTGGGATTTATCCCAGTTGGTAGAGCACTTGCCTGGCATGTGGGACCAAGGTTTGATCACTAGTGAAGAAAACAAACCAAAAATTTATTAATGAGAAGTATATTAAATACCTAGGAGTAAGAGATGGTATTGTAAAATAAGTTACATTTTTAAAACTATTTCTAATATCATTGGAGAAATAAGAAGACCTAGAACAAAATAAAGACAATTAAAAGAACAATCAACTTAACTAATGAAAATATTGTAAAATTGTAAGCATAATTAAGAAATGATTACACTACAGATAGAAAAGTGTTTATTGGCATAGGAGATAAAATATCTGTAGAGTGTTGTAACTGGGTAGAGAAAGATACAGGGAAGTTTTGGAGTATTGGGAGTAGAGATGCTTGGCAACTTATTATATGGTTGTTATTTAAAAAGAAATAAACAATTAAGACAAGAACTAACACAAATGCTTATTAAGTTACTTCATAGAACAGAAAAGGAAGGAATTGTATCAATCTCTTGCTTTATGAAGCCAATATTGTCCAGATAAAAAACCATAAAAGCTACAGCAGAAATAAAATTACAGGATAAACTCCCCGATAAACATGTATGAAAAAGTTCTTAATAAAATATTTGCAAAGAGAATCTATGATCATATTAAAAAGATTATTCAGTCAGATCAAGTTGGCTTTATCTAGAGATGCAGGGATTACACAACCTGTATGTCATTAAATTATATCATACAAATGTGTGTAAATGGATATCACATTCTCTCAAGCTATATAGAAAAGGCTTCTGACATAACTCAGTTTCCCTTCATGAAACTATAAGAAATTTACCTCAAGACAGGAAAGGTTCTATATAAATCCTAACACTAAACTTAATAGGTAAAAACTCAAGCATTGCCACTCAACTCACAAACAAGACAAGACAAGACAAGTCTTTCTCCACTGGTATAAAACGTCATACTTAAAGTCTCGGCCATGGGGATAAGACAAAAAGAGAAAATAAAGCTAGAGCACTCCTGAGTATTTACCTAAAGTGTTCAAGTCAATATATCAGAGACAGGTGCACATCAAAGCTTACTGGAGCACCAGCCACTAAGTTGTGAAACAAACTTCAGTGCCCAACAATGGAGGAACAGATAAAGAACACGTATAATGCAATGTTTGCAGTCAAAAGGAATAGTTAGGTCTTTTTTCAGGAAAATGTATGCAACTGGGCTTAATCCCATTTGTCTTAGAAAGACAACTATGGTATATTTTAATTTCACCGTTATTCCCATGGTTTATGCAGATGCACAAACCTATCTGTGTACATAAAATGAGAAAGTAGGAGTAAACTGTCTAAGGTAGAAAGGGCACTTACGAGAGTAAAGGGCCAAAAAGGACAGTGGGGTGCTATGCAGAGAATGTGCTCAGCACACAATGGATACTTGCATGAAGCCTTTTTAAGTTAAAACCTAAAAATGTCTAGGAGAATCCTTGTACATATGCGTTCTTCTGCCCCACTCTCTGTTGCTCGGTGACGTTGACCAAACGTTCCTTCTTCGTCCTGCCTTTAACACTTTTCATTGTCAAATAAAATCTTTCATTAAAAAACACTGCTGTGGTACTTTATATTTTATAGTTTGGAGACAAGTCTAGTCATAAGACCACACAGCTCAGAAAGCAGCTTTGAGTTCTTATTACTCTTAGTAAAAAAAACTTTCCATTCTAAGGCCCCAGGCTTTTTCCAGTCTGCCTAGAAGCCATTGGCAACCTCTGTCTCTGGGTTATCTCTCTCCATAGTCATGCCACAGTTTCTGCTGATGTTTCTATCTTTCTAAACCTTCTTATATTAAAATCCGTCATTTACTGAACTCAACAGCCTTAAGAACTATCTTCTACTAGAAAGCCTATAACAGCAAAGCCAACATATCACTCATTGGCAAACTGTCTGGTAACTGGAATGTTGAGGTTATTATTATCTCCATAACTCACACATTCTACAAGGAGTTCCATATCTTAACTAGTGAGTCTAGAACCATTTCAAATAATAACTTGTTCTTCCAGACCTTACATAAAAACAATGGAATTTTCTTGAGACATTATATTTGTTTGTTGGTTATATAACAGTATCTAAATACCTAGAGACAGTCATAATGACTCAAAGCCTCTAAAATGGAATTTATTGTGTCTTCCTTTCCTTTCCCTTCCGTCATTTTCTTTATGAACAACGCGATGTTTTGCATAATCCCATTCACAAATCCTTGATTCAATCTAGGTATCTCTGACTCTTAAAGTCCCCAATGGGGACAGGACTTACTTGCTGCTCAGGCAGCGTCTCAGGGAATAGGAGGCACCTCCGCCACAGGTGCGGGAACACTCACTCCAAGGGCCCCAGGCATCCCAGAGGCCTTCACGGTCTTCCTCTGAGCGTGCAGTCCTGGAACTCTGCAAGAAATGAGAAGATGACTGATCAGCATCATGTCCCCTTCCTCCCCTTACACATTCATCCTAACCTTGGGTGCCTGTCTCTCCATGACAGTCACACTCAAAAGGAAAGTCTATGTCTGATTCTTCTTCTCACTTTAATAGTACATGTCTATTTGATTAGATGGGTATTTGAGTTTTATGGCCACTGGGCAATGACCTAAGGTAAATGATCACACTCATAGACCAATTGGAAAATAAAGTTGAAAGAAGAGATATCTAAGTGAGAGGGAGACAGAGTGCACTGAGGTCACCTTGCTTGGCATTTATGTACTCTCTATCCTACACAGGTACTGATGCTCCTTGAGGTTAGACATGGACACACCAGCACAGCTTCCCAAACCCAACCACAGCATACACAACTGACTTCTTTTATGAGATGATTTCATTCTCAGGTTGCCAATACATTAATTGGAACAAATGGATTGGTTTGCTCTGAGCTTCTCAGGAGGAAGAACATCTGCTGTAAAGGCAACTGCTGTCATATTCCAGTCTTCGTGTTGTACCTCACAGTCCTTACAAATGTTTGTCCTGTAGTTTCTAGCAAAAGCTTCAGCACTAGAAAGTCAGAGTTTGGGTATGGATTCTATGCCCTACTGCCTTTAATCAAATAACTTATAAATCATAAGTGCCTTCCTTAATTTCCTTCTTTACCAAATAGGGATAACATTATAGTCAGGCCACCACACACACACACACACACACACACACACACACACACACACACACACACACACACACACACACACACACACCAATACCCTATCTAGGTGATTAGCTGAATGGTTTCAACTTAAGATTAGTGCTGGCGTAAAATATTCATTTTGTTTTCTGCAGCAATGTAAATAGGGTTATAACTGGCACATGCTTAACTTCCAGTCCTAAATCATTGAAAGGGGAGCTAGGATGTCCAGGGTTGTAAGCCAAAAATATGATCTATTTAGCACATAGTGGGAGGATATCCTAGTTCCTGGTCCTCCTGCCTCCAGAAACTTCTACATAGATTCTTTATGGCTGTTTTCTTATCCTAAAAAAGTGAATACTAAAAATAGCTTATATTAATGAATCACCGAGAGGATTAAAAGCTAATTCATGGGCAAAAGGAAACCAAAGTAGGAACAACCCCATTCCCATGCAAAGATGGATGCTCACACAATGTAAAAGAAGCATGCAACGGGATGTTGCAGTCAGCCTTCAAAAGAAACTGTCATGCATGGAACAACATGGGTGAGTCTTGAAGACATTATTCTATGTGAACAAGCTAGGGACAGCAGGACATACACTGAGTGATTCCAATCACACAAGGTACTGTAGGTGGCCATATTCTAGACACAGATAATAGAAGAGTAGTTATTAAGGACTGGGACAGAGGACCCTTAGAGTTGATGTTTTTAGTAGGTATAGAATTTCCATTCAGAAAGGTGAAAGTGTTCTACAGATGGATGGTGATGTTTGTTGCATTAATAATGTGAATATTCTTGATGCCACCAAATTGTGTGCACTTAAAAGTGGTTAAAATGGTCAATTTTAAGAACATTTTTGCAACAAGTATATATTAAAAGACACTTAGGGCCTAAATAAAAAAACTCATTTAAGCCTTGTTCCTAGTTTTATTTAACGTTATTTGCTTCATATTCACACCGTTTCTCCACACTGTTGGGCATCGTAAGGTACAGGAAATATGCATGTAAGGTTGGCAGAATTGTTTCTGTTGAGTGTAGCTGAGGCACTGTACTCTGCTGGCATTATTTCCCTGCAATCCCTGGCTTCTCACAATAGTGTCCTGAAACCACCTGCATCACTGCATTTCTTTGGTTTCTGCCAGAACTTGGAGTCATACAGCATGGGTGACAGAACCCCATCAGTAACCTCACAGTCTGTTTACTTCCTGAAGAATTGAATTTCAATGTCCGGTGAGTGCAATAGGGACACTCAGAGTCACTAGATTAGCTAATGAGAGAGGAGTTCACAGACTCATGCTCCTGAAGTATTTCCTTAACTTTGCAAAAAAACAAAAACCAAAAACAAACAAACAAACAAAAAATCCACATATTTTGTGACACAATTGTATTTGTCCTCTGTGAGTGGATGATAGGCTTATTGAGCTGGTCTTGACTGCATAGGCCTGGAACCCCAGGTTTTTAGGAGCCCAAGGTTAGTAGACCAGAAGGTCAAGCACTGCATGGGTTACAGGGAGTTCAAAGCTGCCCCGAGTGACAGGGTAAGCCTTTGTCTTTAAGCAGAGTAAACCGAGGGCTATGAATACAGTTCTACAGAGGCAAGGTACTTGCATAACACGTGCTAGCATGTTCAAGGTGCTAGCTTCCATCTCTAGTTCCTGGGTGGGGGGCTGGAGAGAAAGATAGAGTGGGTTCCTGAAGAACTACTTCTGTAACAAATATACATTTTTACAAAGTAGTTTTCCATATCTTACTCAAATACACTGTGACTGAAGTGGAAGAAGTCTCACACGTGCTGTGGTTCACGAAGTAACTGAAGTGAGTCAACTTTGATGAGATCCAAATATGAAAGTAAAAGGGCAAAAAAAATGTAATTATCCAACTTGTAGCAATTGAATGTGAGCTGTTTCCATGTGTGGTGAGGCTTAGCCACTCAGTGCGGTGTCCCTCTCTGAACACTGAGAGAACGATGGTGTGTTTTGCTGTAAATCATTGACTCTCAACCCATCCTAATGTTGTGACTCTTTAATACAGTGCCTCATGCTATGGTGATCCCAGCCATAAATAAAATTATTTCTGTTGCTACTTCCTAGCTGTAATTTTGCTACTGCTGTGAATCATAGCTTTGGAGATAGAGGTTTGCTGGAGGGGTCGTGACCCACAGGTTGAGAATCACTGCTATAATTGGATCCCTTTGAGCTCCACCACTGCTGTTTCAAGTGTCTTCTCAAAGGCAGCAGTTAAAAGTCTACAATGATGCTTCCCTGACTATATTCTCACCACATTTTGAGTTACGAGCATTATCACAGTTACACATAGTAAATGCCCACATTTCTCTCTCAGAGATCATGCGTTGCTTTAGAAGGAAGGCCCAGATCTCCTTCTCAAAGGAGGAATTCCAAGTTCTCATTTAGTACGTAGGATAAACACAGTTCATTTCAACTGCGTTTGTGTTTAATGTTAGAGAAAGTGATTTTCCTCCTTTTTCAGAAACAGCATTTGAGCAATTCCTTCCAGACCATTTAAAATCCAAAATATTTGCTTATTGCTGTCTTTAAGACAGTCTTCAACATAAGCAGCTTTTGGGTCTGGCCTGATTCAACTTTTGTTTATTTCTCTCTTAAATTTGCAGCCCTTGTCACTTGTTGCCAGCATATTCTTTTTTAGCCTAGTGTTTTAGGTTGATTAAATTATTATGTAACACACAAAAATGGAACCATATACAGACAACATATAAACACTCTCATAAATGCACGCCGACATGGATCTGTATACAACTATTAACCCCCGAGCGCATAATTAAAAGTCTAAGATGAAGAACCATGGTTCTAAACTGGCTTAAGAGCATTTGAACCACCACAGCGATCCAAATGGCAAAATTCTAAAATCTCTGCCTGACTTTGGAGTAACTGTGCTGTTGGCAAAGGGCCTGCTGGCTAGCTTTTCTGGTTCCGTTTGGTTCAGATGGATATGCAGAACAAGGGATTTCTCCCTGCTGAGACCAGAATATTGAGAGGATGGAGGAGATGGTTATAGATTGTGCCTCAGAGAAGAATTTTTATTTTACTATGGGCTCAGCTGTAGATCCAGCTACAGGGCTTCATCTTTTCATGAAAGGCACCCCCTTTTCTAGTGTAATCTCTTGTTCTGTGACTCACCCTGAGTTGCCCACTCAAGCTGTATTGTTTTTGATGTATAAAATTTGAGTTATATATTTATGGAAAACTGAAGCTTGCTGAAAAAAATGATGGGAGGTGATGGGCCGCTGAAAGCAATACTGGCTCCATTTGAAACCAAAAGTCTAGACTTCAATACAGCCCACGGGCTGCACTTCAGCTCTAACCACACACGTGCAAAGTTTTCATTTCAGTGTTTCAGAGAGTCAAGCTCACCATTAAACACAGTGGTCACTAGACTGGCCCTGAAAACAGGACACACATTTCAGTAACAGAGGCAGATTGGGCCATGACCTTTACTAGTAACACCAGCAACAGGTCTAAGTAACAACTATGAAATTGCCTTTAGGTCAATGTTTCACCAGTAGGAAAATTATCACAACCAGTCAAAGGGTTCGCCGTATCACTAAACTAGTGCAATTCTCATCCCCCATCCGATAAGCTTTTTTTGTACATCTGATAGTGGTAAGTAGAGAGATCTGATCAAAGTGGAGTGCTCAGCCATAAATGATGGGATATCTGTTATCGCCAACCCTCCACACCAAGACTCGGGAACCCCCATGGAAGAAAAAGCAGAGAGATTTTAGAGCCACAGGTTGGGGAAGATTGCTGGAAAATAATGCTTTCTGGGCATGACAGGGCCTCTGCCCTCATAAACTTAGGGTAGGTAGAGTCCCAGCTTGAGACCTTCACAAAATGAAGCCAGCAACTAATGCATCACGAAGTGGGATGCGGCTCACTAGCCGAGGAGATAGCGACAGTTGATGCCTACTGAAAGTGGGAGACTCACTTTCCCCCCTCAGGATGACGGGTTGCATACAACCAATGCTCCAGCGGATGCTGTCCAGCATGTTTGTGCACATGAGTAGCACTAATAGGACTTGGTGGCTATTGAAAGAAGATGAAGTTGGGAGAGGTGTCTGAGAAGGGTGGGTAGTAGAGGAAAAGATGGAGTTTGTTTTAATACATCATATGCATTCACAAAATTTTGAAAGAACAATTTTTAAGCCAATGACTATTGAGTAGAGGGAATAGTTCATTTTCCATTGGAGTATTTATTTTATTTTGGTTATTAGATGAATACAAATGATCAGTGGACATCTGTTTTGTTTTGTTTTGTTTTGTTTTGTTTTTTGCCAGTATTAGACAAATCAAGCAAATAAGAGAAGGAAGGCACAAATCATGGTTCTATGAAAGTATAAAATGTGAGTATATTTATAAAATTTCTCATTAGAAAAATTCCGTTCCTAGGTTTTTGGTACCATGCACTGACTTTTAAATGAAATGTTTTATGAAGCAATGTTTACTTTTTGGTGGAAAACTCAGCAATCAATCATCCAACAGCATTGATCCATTGCTCCAGGCCAGTCAACAAGTCTAAAGCATAAAATAACACCAAGCAAGTGGAATACAGACTGTGGTGGAAGATCATTATATACCTGTTACGAATATCAGAACTTCCCTACATTCAAATGACGTCATTTCCTGCCACTACTGGCTTATCTAAGCATGGTTTCCATCTTATGATTCTATAGTAAATTCTAGAACCAATTATGCCAACAAAATCTCAGGTGAACAGCTATAACAGTTAAGTACTTGGATCAAATCAGGTAAGAGTTTCCCTGCATTTCATTGTCCAGTAGAAACTTAACCTTAGAGTGATCTATGTCACAATTTATCTGGAGACCAAATTCACTGGAACCTGGATAAGTTACCAGATTTATAGTATTGGCAAATGAGGCTCAAATTAGCAAGGGAAATCTCTAAAGTTCCAATGGTTCAGAGGCAGGCATAGACAGAGTATTTGGAAACTGTTTTTCCCAAACGTTGAACTTTATGGAACCAAATGAAAAATGAGAGTAGTTGCTGATGAAATGGTTCATGGCTATTGGTAAGGTGGAAGTAATATAACAGCTGAAGCAACGTGGTTTCTAGACATCAGAAGGGTCTCCAACGCAACACAACGAGTTACAGACCGAAGGAAAGAACACTGATTGTGGTATCGGCAGGAAGGTATCCGAGTCCCAGGCTTTCTTCTCCTTTCAGACAGACATAGCATGTAGGGTAAGCCATGTGGAGGTATACATGCGGCTGCACAAACTGAAGTCATGCATGGTAAAATTCTAAGAGGGACAGCTCCTCCAATGACGAGAGAACCAGTTTCCCTCGGTGTGCTCACACATAGTGGAGAAACCATCCACAGAAACATGTTATCCCTGTGTGAACCTAGTTTGGGGACAGCAATCTGCAGAGTGCATTTCTAACTTTTCTACACACATCAATCCAGTCTCTATAAATCCTATCTAATCCTTGGCTTCTTCGACAACATGAAATACAGGTTCCCTTGCCAATGGTACGTGGTAGGGGTTGTGATCTCCTAGCCCTTGGAGCTTGGAGACATTAAGCAGTAGCTGGGTTCTTGTAACAGTCCATTAGCGTTTGCATGTTCTTCTTAAGGAGCAGGGTATATGGACACTAAGGCATGTGCCTTCACAGACAGCACTTGCTGTTGGCCTTGCTTTGGGAATTAGAATCTGGTTCTTATCACAGCTGCACTACTGGGGGATATGATGAACTGCCAGTGACAGAGTGCATAGTCTTAGGAAGGCCACTGCACGAAGCCTGTCCCTTGCTACTGAGGAGAGAGATCAATTCTATGATAGGGTGCAAATGGTATCCAGGACAATGGAATGTTTGGGTATCAGTCTACATATCTTTCAGTAGGCCTTTGCACACATTCAAGTTCATCCTTTTCACAAGCTAGTAGGACATCTTATACTCAAGCCTGGAGGGCTAGTGGAAGTATTAAGTAGGTCTGAAGAACACCAAGATTTTCCTAGAGTATTGTATTTAGTCCTCACAGGGAGCCAGGTCATTGTGTAAAATGACTCATTTTACAAATAAGAAAATAGAGGTTGAATACCTTGTATCATGCACAAGAAGAAGAGTGGCAGCCTGGAGGACAGCAACTTCACTAGCTAGATATAAGTCAGCTTGACTTGGGCTTGGGGTCATGTCTTTGAGACAGAAATGCTTTCATCTTTCCACCTGCAAAGTGGGAGCATTGATCTGTAGCTCCGGAATGTGCTGGTCATTTTCTCATGCACTGCCCCACATGTACTTGGGGAGGCAGGCTTTATATTCACGTATAGCCTTGTTTTAATTGCTGAATGACTTTACATTTTGATCTCTCTTTTTAAGATTGTGTTAGTTTTGATCACGTGTGGTTGTGTTTGTACGTGGATGTGTACATGCGTGCACTGATGGCCTCTGAGGCTAAAGGCACCTTATCCTCTCCAAGCCATTCGTCCTTCTGGCCCCTTCCTCACTTTTGAGAGATTGTATGTCACAGCACTGGAACACATGGTATCCTTGAACTTACTATGCAACCCAGATTGCCTTTCATTGCTGGCAGTCTCCTGCCTTAGCTTCTGAGTGCTAGGATAACAGACGTCAGCCACACTGCCAGTTTCCCACTCCCCTTTGAACAGAGTCTACTCATATACGAGTTCATTCTAAAGTGACAAGAACTTGTGCTGTTGTTCCTACTTTTCCAAAATTAAGTTGTCCTGAGCTTCTTTCCCACTCTTGGAACAACGACTTGGAGACAGGATCGAGACGGTTTCATTTCGTTTTAGGAAACAAAACCCCGAGTCTGCTCGATGTCAAATGCTTCAGTAAGATTTGCATTTCAGAACTATAGTAAACTGATGTTTTTGTATTCTATCCAAGGACAAGCCTGGATTACAACTCTTCTAGCTGAGAACCGCTGCAAAGCCCTACCAGAACACAATCTCATAGGCGGCTGATGAAAAATCAATAATTGCTGATATGAACACAGCTCAACATTCAAGGGGTTTGCAACTGGTCATGCAGTGCTTTGAGTAAGCTTGTCTCAAGGGAGGGCATACTTCCAAATATTTTATTCCTCTCAGATTCTGTTACTTTAAAAGCACAAACTTAGTTAATGGAGACATTCCAAACACTCCACCGAGGAACCAGTAGAATATTTCTAAAATCATTATGCATTTTCTGATAGAGATTACAAGCCAGGTGTGGATAAATATATAAGCATATATATTATGTATCTCATGTAATATCTAGATCATAGCTAGCTAGCTATAGAGATACAAATATAAATATAAAAATATATCATTATATGTATCAGCTCATATATATATATATTTTATATATATATATATAAAATGCTTGCCTGGTCTTCTTTGTCCACTATAATAATTTGGATTATCATTACAGTAATAGCTCAAGTACTGAATCTACTCACTGCTCAAGTACAAGACTGAACACAGCCATTTCATTGCTTTCACAAAGACATAGAGAGCAAAGGTATGCTGTAGGGTCACCAGCTTATTTTTAAAACCCATCACTCCCATGTTTGTGATCATACGCATCATCTTTATGGCTCATCGGCTATTTGGAGGTCTTGGAGCTATTTCGTCTCAGGTGGGAAACAATAGCGAATTTACCAGGAGTTCTAAAGCAAAGCTATTCTTTCTTGTTGTTGCTGTTACCACTAATTGTTTCTTCCTAGTCTGAGAAAAGGAAGGCAGTCTCCAGGGACAAGAGTACGTAGGCACAACACCAAGATAAACAGTGAAGAGTTACATTCAGGGGCTTCCACGACACCCCCACTCCCCAAAACAGGCCCATTGGAAACTCCCCCTCCAAGGAAATTCCTTCACTGCTCCTTTTTTTGCGAATTCTTGAGCTCCTGGTGAGCCAGCAAGAAGTTTCAGTTTCCATTTCCATCTAATCTAAGTCAAGCTCTGTCCACACTGTGAGTCCAATCAGCCACAGATATTTTCTGCAGCACTGGCAACTTTTGCTGAAATGAATTTACAAAACATCTGTAGTGCTAAGGAAACATCTGAGGCTCTGGAAAGCACATGTTGGGGTTGGAATCATGGAGAAAGCATTCCTGATGAAGGGAAAAAAATAATTTTTTGATTCGGTGAGGGAACTGGAAAGTTAAGAAATTAATATGGCTCAGGACTTGATGGACAAAAGCCCAAATTAGAATTGACACTAGAGAAACGGGAAGAGATGACTAGTTACCACGTCACTGTCAAGCAAGTTGTCTCAGGAGAACTTGGTCAACTCTTGTTCAACGGCCCACTGTGCCATTGGAGTCCAGAGGAGTTCTAGTGAAATGATTTTAAGTGAAGCTTCACAGGGTTCTGGGTGTAATTTAGGTCCATTCCAATATTCACATTAGATAAGGTCTCTAGTGCCCATTTCAATATTAGAGGACTTCCTTCCTTTCACTCTTTCTTTCTCTGTTGTTTCTTTCTTTCTTCCTTTTCTTTCTTTCTATTATAATAAATTTTAAAATTCTGCTTACTTTGCAAGTACTCCATGTCCTATCAACAGACTGCCAATTTGCAGCTAATGTAGGATTTACGAAATCAGGCCTGATTAGTCTTCCAGATTATCATTCTATATGGCAATTATCTTCCAAAATGAACTACCAAACCTCTTGAAGGCAAGGCTATGATATGTTTTTAATTACCTACAGTAATAATTTAAATTATTATTGTTGTCAGAAAATGTATTTAATAGATGGGGAAATCCTCTGGATTTTTGCTTTATTTGACATCTTCAATTATTTATTTTACATTTGTCTCTGAAAAGTGTATGGAGACTACAGAATGAGCACAGGAAGAAGGCAACAAGGGAAGGTGTATAAGAAAGATCTAGTACCAAGATTTCTGGGTATTCTGAAGTTTAAGGACCATCTTCAATTCTCTGGTTCAAGGAGGCACCATCTTTTTCATCCCCCATGCTGGAAGATAAATCCAGTGAAATTCAGCACCTACAGCTCAGAAGAATGAATTTTAAAAAGCATCGGTCCTCTTAATCGCTGTATCTTTGTCCCTTCCATAGACAGCATTTTACTCTCTGTTTACCTTGTGGCTGTGCCTCTAAGCAGGTTGCAGGGGAAGAGTGGTGGTAGAAACAGGTTTGCAAGTTTGACAGTTTGGGCCATAAATCCTTCAGAGTATCTCCTTCATGGTGTTAGTAGGATTTCCTCATCCTAAATGGAAAACAAACCGACCACCTTCCTCAGTGATTCCAAATCTGAAGCCGGGAAGCCCCAGGAAAGGACGAGATAGACACCAGCAGGTTGTGGGATGCCTATGGCTGCTTCCTCTCCTGAGCTAGTGTCTGCCATAGTGCTTTATCCCTTTCCATGTCTACCTGCAGCTATCCCTCAGCCTCGGAACTCACTACTCCCCAGCCCTCTGCAGTCTGGGTATTTGGATAGACTCGAGGCTTCTGCATGAACATGGAGTTCAAATCCTGGATGCTTAGCTTCCATTTTCCCTTGCTTCTGTGAGTCCAGGCTGGGGCAGCAACATTTTTAAGGGGATCTGTAATTTAATGGGGAGAATAACAACAAGTAACCACAAATCGTTCAGTGTCCTTCATATTCACTCAGGGTTACCTATTCCAGTTCAGTGATGCTTTTTCTTTCTTTCTTTTCTTTTCTTTTCTTTTCCTTTTCTTTTTGTCTTTTACCCTCACCTCTTTCAAACCCTTAGCTTGGGTCTTACCCTCAGCACCTTGTGTTCTGCACCAACCCTGCCATCTGATTTTGTTTTTGTTTTTGTTTTTTTTTTACTCCCACCTGTCTGCCCTCCATACCGTTGCCAGCTATCTTGGTAGAAAACAGATGAACTGTTCACTTCTTGCTAAGAGACTTTCTGTAGAGCCAGCAGGTAGAGCTGGTGGGATCCAATAATGGATTCCAGGTGGGCTGTGAATGCTCAAAAACCCTATGCAACATTTTGGGCATGTGTGTGTTATTATGATACTTCTGGAAAAAAGATTCATAGCTTTCGTCAGGTTCTCAAGGGGGAAAAAAAAGGTTAAGAATCACTGGGAATAGGATAAAGTCCAAATTACCAAAAGTGGAATACAAAATCTTTGTCTAACTTGACCCTAAATGTTCTGGATTCATTCCTGCTGCTCCCGACCACACATCGCCCTTCTTGGTCACACGAGGTGCTGCCAGACCCTTTAATGGTGTGCCCATTTAGCTTGATGCTTTGATTTTCATCTTCTTCACACCTGCTTTAATTTCCCTTGATGTGTGTCTTCCTGTTCTTGCTTTACCACGCGGCTACCATGCCCTTATCCAGTGAACTTCTTATTCTCCAGATAGAAGCAGTCTCTGCTGCTCCTGCAGGTTTGGGGCCCAGTGCTAGGACCTGATGCTGCAGCTGGCTTAGCCTTTGGGATCCTCCACATTGCACGTCTTTGCTGATAGAAACTGTGCTTTGTGAGGCCAGGATAAAGATAAATGTGTTGTCCTCCAGTGCCTTGGGGGACTCTAAAAATCTGCCCAGTGTCAGTAAATATTCCTAGAGTCTAAGGCAGGCTGGGGCAAGTTGTGGTTGAGGTCCTAATGCATAATGCCTGTCAGTTTTCTCTCTTGTTCATATGTCCACTGTTTCTCTAAAGATAGAAAACGAATGCAAGCTTCAGGTGAGCAAGGCAATGGGAGAAAATGCGAATAAACCTGACCCGCAGGGGAGTAAGGCAACCACACGTCTGCTTCTTCACATCTCTTTACACTGATGCTGAATTTACCTAAAACATTTGAAGACGAATGACAACTAACGGTATTTTTCCTTAATGTAGGCTAATCCATGTCCCAAGTGAGTACATGCCAAGTCACCTCCCAGTCAGTAACAGGCCTCGTTCTGCTCCGCCTGGGAAGTTCACTCTCAGGAGGTCAGAGTGCTGGGACTGGTGGGCTACAGATGCGTCCTGGGTTAATCAAAGGCAAAGGCTGCAAGCAATAAAAAGCTAAACGGTGTTTTAAAGAAAGCACACTAATGAGTGCAGTACAGAATATTTAGAATACTAAATAAGTCATAACTAATCAGGAAAAAATAATGTAAACTTGACCCAACGAAGGGTTCTAGATTGGGAACCGTGGATTCTATGTAATATGACATCTAAACATTCAAATGCTGGAGTTCTGAGGTGAAGATATTCAGAGGCAAGATATCGTTGAAAACCTCCGGTAGATGGGAGCTACACAGCATTCAGTCTCCACACTGGTGTCTGACCAGGGCTTGGCACCAAGTCCAACGATCGGTGTTTCACTGGTGTGTGTGTATGTGTGTGTGCGTGTGTGTGTGTGTGTGTGTGTGTGTGTGTGTCTGTGTGTGTGTGTGTGTCTGTGTGTGTGTGTGTGTGTGTGTCTGTGTGAGACAGACAGACAGAGATACAGAGGGACAGAGACAGAGGAGACAGAAACAGAGACACAAAGACAAAGAGACATTGTGTGTGAGTCTGTATGTTTGCCTCTCTCTCTCTCTCTCTCTCTCTCTCTCTCTCTCTCTGTGTCTCTGTCTCTGTGTGTGTGTGTTGTTGTGTGTGTGTGTTTTATTCACGTATGAACTTTAAAGCATTTCAGAAGGTGTACATGGATAACACTGGTGGGGCAAACTTTTAAGCAAGGCTGGGCATCAGGTCACAGTCAGTCACTGTGGTGCATTTGTCCACCTTGACATAGCCACCATTACATTTTAAATAACAGTACAGTGTGCCTCAGTTTGGAGTCAGATAATTTCTAAGATGCCTGGGATTCTAAATTAGATTATTGTACTTATGCATGTTTACAAATCATTTTTTTCTGACCTACAAAACGGGACTCAAACATTTCCTTGGTTTAACTCACAGAGTTGCTATAAAGACTGCTTTAAAGATAAAGCAGTAATATATCAATGAATATTGGGTGGTATAATTGCTAAGTGAAATTTAAGAGATGGATGGCCTTATGGCTCCATTCTTAAGTTTTTTAACAATGTGATTCTTGAAACTTAGTTTCTATTGGGATTCTTTTCTTTATGCATTTTCTTTACCCAGAACCTATGGAAGACATTAAAATAACTTCTAAAACATAAAATAAGTGCATAATTATACTACATAGATTTAATTAATAAATGTTTCCAATTTAATTCTTTGAACACCAATAAGCACTTGCGAGCAAGGCCATCCAGATGAATGTATAGAAGTCAGATTTGCTTTCCGGTTTGCCGTTTCCAATTGACCTCATTCTAATCGAAGTGTTAGAGAACAATGTTGTCTTGTGGATCTTTCTATTACACGGAGTCTCAACAATATTCACGAATTAATGTTTTTTTATATCAGTATAGAAGCTGCTATTGTCATTTTCTGCTGTGTGACCTCAGAAGTAATTTTTTAATTATGTGTTAGTTTTACAGATATATTCCTCTCATATTAAGCCATTTATCCTGAGAGCTTGGACACTGCTGCTAGATGATGCTTTGTGAGAACCACGGCAATGTCACCGTGCATTCTCTAGTTAAGGAAATGCAGCAGAATAACACCTTGCCATTTTCCTTCTCTTTCTCACGTGGAACAGAGTGTGTTAACTCTACAACTTTTAAATTTGTCAAATGTAATTTGTTTCTCTAAATGGATGAATTTTTCTTAGCCCATTATAACTCGCCGTCACCATAATAAACAGCACGTGTCTACTTAGACTGAGTGAGGAAACACTAACAACAGTTAGTGACAAATACAGCACTTTTCCCTCATGTCTTTCCAGTCAGGGTCAATAGAAGTTTTCCCTACTTTTTGAGTTGGCTAAATTCCAAGTATTGTTGGCAATTTTTTTGAAAAAAAAATCATAACTGAAACTTTTATTTAGTATTGTGCATATGGGAGGTGAGACAATCTTCTATTGTTTGTAAATTCAATAACAATACCAAGGAGCTATTAGGTAAAACATTTGTCAAATGTTTATTCATGTGTGAAATACAATAGGGTGTTCTATTTGCGATTCTCATAAGGTTCCTCAGTGTTTGACAACCTGGAGCAGATGCTCTGAGACTTTATACAGCTGGTATTTTGCTCTCAACATAGAAGCATTTGGAGCCTATCACCTTTATATTTCCAGCAAGATGCATAAGTCCTTCAAGCATCATTTGATATTATTTAATAGAGTGATAATATTTATGTGCATCGAACAGAACACTTAGAAACAGGACATGTTAATAGATTAATGTGTGAAGTCATATTATAGTCACGGAACTGCCTCAGAAATATATTAAAATGGATGCTAGCCACAGACAATATCAAGGTTTCTGGGGTTCACCCCAGGCATCGTTTTAAAAGCCTGCTTTGTAATAAGCAGAGAGAGTGAAGGCGTTAAATCATGGTTTACTACTGCATGGCCTCACAGTCCTACCATCTCTGGTGCTAGGCTCAGAAATCAATTTCACACATGGCTGCTATCAGTATTCTTCGAGCTATTAAGACGAAAGCACGTCCTCCTCTTTTTATTAAAACCAAGTTCATTTTTACCTCCCTGTTCCTGCTCGCACTTTGCCTTCTGGTCTGGTCTGGTCATGCCTTTCCACGTCCTTAGTGTTAGTAGCCTGCTGACTCTTGCCTGCAGGTCTTTCACTTCAAGGCTTTTGGAAAGGCTAATCCACACCCCTGTACCCACTTCCTCAGCACCCCTGAATTTCCGTCCTGTGGTGCAATCCAGCTTTGCCCACTTCTGACTGACTAGGCTCCCCTGCCACTCATCTGGCCCCTGTCATTCCCCACATCCTCTGACCTTCCTCACATCTTGCTGTGCTATGTGCTCGCTGGCAGCCACAGCTTGCCTGTCCCTCCCTCTGTTTTTACTTACTCATCCTTACTGGTAAGTGCTGGAATCTCTGAAGGGTTTTCCCAGTATTGCCTCCTCCCGCACCTCCTAACCCCCACCCTGTGGTCTGATGCTCCTCTTGACCTTTTCCCTTCCTCCAGCACTGTCTTGTGTTTGCTGGTGATTTACAAAGGGACAGCTTTACCAATCTCTAGGACACCATTCCACTCATTCAAATGAAAGCCTTGTCAACACTTTCACTTAACATTTCCAGATTCCAAAAAAAAAAAAAATATCTGGGGCTCCAATCCCTTTGTAGCCCTGCTCCCTAACATCAGTATAAAACATGTCTCTTTCCCCAAGTCTCCTTCATCTGTCCATAGCGTAGACACATGTATTCACACTCACACATCCCATTCTGCCGTGTGTTCTCCTTAGCAGGGTGCCTCCTTTCTGCCACCCACCTCCCACTCTTCCAGTTCATACCCCAAAAGTGCTCCTTTTACTGTTGACATGACGCACAGCCGGTTTTCCAGACTGCTCATGACCTTGGCCGGGTCAGTGCCTCTGCAGTGTGGCTATGTGTGCCCAGATACTCTAAGGAAGAAAGCTGTGGGTGAGGGGGCGATGGTGTCTGATAGAGCCTTGAGTTCCAGCTGAAGTATTGAGCCTAGAGTGAGTCACAGCCAGAGCCAGTGAAAGCATTTGTGTGGAGCATGATGCGTTTGGGTTTCACAGTGTTCAGGTACTTTTACTATTCATTTGAAGCTCACAGTACCCCTATGGGCACTAAAAGTATATGGACATTTGGGAAAAAGAAGAGGAGAGGAAGTTGCTGCCAAGGAATAAGTGAGGAATTAATCTTACAACTACTTCAATAACAGATAAGAGCAGCTTAGCCTCCCTGTCTGATTAAATGAGATACGGCTCGGTAAGAGTTAGTCATCCAGACTGGAATTAAGCTCAGCTGCCAGAGGACAGCAGTGAAACATCCAAAATATTGAATCTGACACAGTGGCCATTGAGGAAAAAGGAAAACAAAAGGTTTAAATGACAAGTATATTCAGAAGACCGGAGGCATCGGAGTGCCTGCTTTATTTGTTTCTTAAGTAATACTGAGGAAGGCGCTGATTTCTATCTTGTACCAAATGTTTTCTTCTGTCCACAGTCTCTTATTTATTTTTAATAAAACATTTACCAATTCAAATGAGAAGTTTTGTTATTATACTACAGATTTCATAAGTGGGCAAGTTCTGATGCTGTCTGTGCACACTGCTACATTGAAGATAGTCATCTTTACACTATGGACTGCCCTTCTGTCTGACGTGCAATCCCAACATTCACAGACACAGTCCATTCCTGTCTACCAGATGAGCTACTGGAACCAGCGCATGACCACTGTCGTAGGCCATGAGACTCATGGACTTTTAGAGTTAAAGAGAGGATACTATAAAGATTTCTCAATGTTGAAACTATTCTTCTAGGAGGGGAAGGCGTTGTACATCTTTTCAATTTTCTTTAGAGCAATTTGTTGGTGGTGGGTTTTGCTTTGTTTTGTTTTGTTTTGTTTTTGTTTTGTTTTGTTTTTAAGTCTGGCTACACATCTGAATTACTTGGGATCTCTATCTGAGCTTGTCCTCAGATCAATAGGAACTGAAGTTCTTGGTTGAGGTGGGGGTGGGGGTGACAGCAGATGGACAGACATGTTCAATCCAGAGTTTTCAAGGTGCTTTAAGGAAGGAGAGAGTTGAAAACCTTGAATGAGGCAGGCATTTAGAAGCAGATTCAAAGGATAACTTTCTTGGGCTATCCTTCATTTTTCTTCTGTCTTATGCTTCTTGGTCTCAGTGAACCCCAGAACCCCACCTCCAAGTAAAAGAATAAACATTATTTCTCTCATCCCTACTCTCTAAGGTTGACAGGAAAACTGTTAGTAACCAAAGCTGTTGGCTGTTTGGAATCAAGGGTAGTTCTGAGAATGAGGTGGACACGTTTCAGCCTCTAAGGTGGGAAAATAACAACTACTGATGTTTCCTTGGTGCTTGCTACCCATGTAAGATCCTGTGCTAGCTGTTTTGTGAGTCATTTTATTTGACATCATTATGATTTTGGATGTGGACGATATTAACACCTATGTAATGGTCAAGGACACTGGGATGCAGAATATTGTAGGCAAGTTATCACAGTGGTTCCAAATCAGCCAGTCTAGCTCCAGATGTTTTGTCAAGAGCTGTCAGAGTTGGTGTATTTGGGGGTCACATGGCTCACTTACAAATCAACCTGACCAAGGTATTCTTAAGTGCAGCAAGTTCCTGGGAGATTTGGAAGTGGAGAAACAGCAGCCACTGCACTATACTAGCTTGCAGATGGGAAAACTGAGGCACACAGATACTGTAAGATAGTTAGAGGGCTTTGAGAATGGCCCCCATAAGTTCCAAATAGAGACTTTCCATTGCTCTAGATCAAGAGAGAGGGGCAATAAATAAATACATAAATTCATTAATAAATAAAATATGCACCAAAGGAGGGTACAGAGAAGCAATGGGAAGGCTACACGATCATATTTCTCTGCTGGAACCTTTGTTTCTTATCAGTTAGATATTGGAAAAATCCAGAAATAGTAGTCCATCAGATGGAAGGTGCCAAAGGTTGTAGTCACACTATTGTTTTATATAACATTATAAGTTTTTAAAAGAAATGCCACCTACTCAACTATGACCTGCTATCAATTATAAGTACATCCAAGTTTCCAAAGTCAGGAGGGGAAAAAAACAAAACTGTGTATCTTAGGATCGATGAAATACGGTACAAGCTGTGAACTCTCATGAACTTGGTTTAGAAACTGTGGAAATCACTCAGCATGTTGGGGAGGTGCCTGCCAAAAGAGGCCAAAACATAGCTCAAACGACATGGAACATAATCTGTACTGCATATTTTAATATGATTTGTTTGCAAGAAGAATTGAATACACAGGAATTCACACCACCTTTAGGTTTTCGTACTCAGTTTTCTTATCGGTGAAATAGGTGGGGCCAGCACTATCTAGCATAGATAAACAAGGCAGTAGTTGGCACATGGGTCAGAATGAAAAATCTCATTTTTCCTCTTTGCTAAAGCTGAAGAGATGTTTATGCCTTGGAAGTCAGTTTTGAGGAAGAAAGGAGGAAAGTAAAAGGGGTAGATGTCCAAAATTATTATGAAAAAGGAACCATATGATTTTGAACATAAATACCTGTTTGATGCTCTTGCCAGGAAAGCCTATGTTGTGAGGCAAGGCTAACGTAGCTTTGTGCTAAAGCTGTATGAATAGCTTTGTGTATGACAGAGACTGCTTGCTCATAATTAGGAGATGGAGAACGATACCCGAGGACTCCAGTGCCTGATTCATTAACAATCTGACTCCCTACTAGTCAGAGTCACAAGGCAATTTATATTACATGTATTGCAAGCTTCTTTCTAAAAGTTGTGACTTTTTCCATCACATTTCAAGTAAATTAAATTTCTGAACTTACAGTTTTGTACTGAAAATGGTTTCTCTTTTGATGACCACAATGGGCATCCACCATAGCGGGTGACTTAAGTGTAGACCCTCAGTGCTACATCTTTATTGGAGATCCAGCTGTTTGCCAAGGGAACCCCACATGTGCAACCCAAATTAGATGGTGTGAGGATAGTGAGAAGGAGGGTAAAGGTACTTGCTGATATCCTGGAAAGATTTATGACTGGGACATGGATCTGAAAAGCTTAATAGGCTCTTTTGGTGACGGAACAGGCAAGTTAATGACCAAACAGGAAGAAACAATATAGCCTTAGGTTGCAATAATCAGCAGAAAGTACAAAAAGTGATTTCCTTAGACTGCCTTGGACAATTTTACCAACAGAGAGGAGAGGGATCTGTCCGAAATTATGGGAACCTCTTCAGAGAGAATGGTTTTCACTTCGCAGGAAGACACTCTTAATTCTTTCAGGGTATGGATATATTTGTTTCTCTAAAATGGCTTCCCTAGTTTTAAAAAGACAATTTTGTACTTCAGCTCACACTCTTTAATAAAGAGACCTTGAGAAAAATTAGTCACTCTTGCACACCTTACATCCCACCAGCATTTTCTGGCCACTTACCTGGTGCCACGCTCTGGCTCTAATATCAGCAGGGGGACCTAAGCCCTGGGACCTAACAGGAGCTCTAGAGATCTTTGAGTTTCAAGATAAAGGATCCCATGGGTAGGTTTCATCCCAACAGTTCTGTAGTCTTCTACGGGGACGCCTCCTTTTGGACGTTACTGCTTTTGCTTCTGTTGGATTCCTAGTGTCTATGAGTATAAATTCTAGGCTCCTGTCTTCTTCATTCCATGTGGCCACCACAACTATCTTTCTCAAACAAAAGCTATGGTCCTTGTTTCTGCTCATGGCCTGCAAGGCACACTGTGGCCTGGCTGTTCTCTATGTCAGGATTCACTCACTGTCTCCTGAACTCAATCTTCTGCTTTGTCCTTGTAGCATCCCCCTTTCCCTCTCTCTCCTTGGCCTGGCACTAGGGGAGATGCTGCCTACCTAGGAGAGAACCTGAGACCCTCAGACAGTACATGACAGTATCCTTTCTATTTCTTTCTTCTTTTGACTCAAGGAAAAAGACTGGAATGGAGGAGACCAGTCCATTGCAGTCCATTATTTGAATATGCAAAATAATGAGAAAACAATAGGGACTCAAGTTACTCTGTCAGGAACCATATGTATGGTTTTTTTGTTTGTTTTTCTTTTGAAAAATTACAGCTGAATTTTTGGCTTTTCAAGTGACTTTCACCTTATTTCCTGAGTGAAAAACAAGCAAACAAACAAGTTGGTAGAGTTGGAACAATACTGAACCCTGTGTGCATTAGAACTGATATGTGCTAGTACCAGACCTTCCCCAGCTGAAAAACCTCCCCTGTTGTCCTGTGACTCCCCAAGACTGGGATGAGGAGGGGGTACATTAATACACATGAGGTGTTTCTTACATTGAATCCACCATACCCTTTAGTATTAAACCCACGTTGTCTAACAAATCAATAATATTTCATGTAATTTATTTTATTAATATGCTTAGGTAGACAATAAAAAAAATACCGTGTCCATTTTCTTTACTCCCTTCCTTCCTGCAACTGTTTCTGAATTGTTTTTGAAATTTTAGTGGCCTATGAAATGCAAAACACTGCATATCCCTTCCTTAAACTACAACTGGTTTGTTTTTGTTGTTGTTGTTGTTGTTGTTTTGTTTGTTTGTTTTGTTTTTTTTTGGCAGAGCTGAGGACTGAACCCAGGGCCTTGCGCTTGCTAGGCAAGCGCTCTACCACTGAGCTAAATCCCCAACCTGTAAACTACAACTGTTAAAGGCATAAAATACCGTGTTTTCTTTCCTGTTTTATTTTAGATTCCATAGGCTGGCTGGGGCTTTGGCTCAGTGGTAAAGTGACAGCTTTGAATGTAGAGAGTCCTGGAGTCAATCCTCAACACTGCGGGAAAGATCCTGCAGCCTGTAGCTTGCCTTAGCCTCAACCAACTGAAGTTAGTAAGCGTCTTGAGGGAAGACGACAGCTACTGGCATCCCATATTCTTCTGACTAGCCTTCTGTTTGCTGGAATGAGGGGCTAGGTTAAAGGTTTCATTTCTTTAGCCTAGCCTTAAGATGGGAAAGACAGGTGTTTACGTATCAAATAAACACAGAGACAGCATAATACACTCGTTAATCTTAGGTTTCAGTATTGCTATTAAAAAAAAGAAGAACTTCATGGGGGAAAAAACCAGGAAACTCAGAAAATGACCTTAAATATAAATCTTTAGAGACTCAGAGTTTTTCTAGCACATTCCTTCTTGAATCACTATAAATAATGAATTAATATGTCTATTTCTTTAGGCAGAGACACCCTTACATCAGCAATAGTTAAATATACAGTTTAAAGAAAATAATATCATGACAGCAACATAAAACCAATGGAAAGCACTGGCCAGTTAATTCCTGTCTCACCCACCCCTATCCCAAATCCTTTCTGATATTACATGTAGAAAGACCCACTTTTTACACCGTGTCTGCTTTGTTTAACACAACCTACCCAGCACCAAACATCGTACTGAGACACAGCTGACCCTGGAATTATACAATTTCACATTGATTCAAGGAAGGCAGCCAATTCCTAGAGACCTACTATATACAAGACCCTTAGGAAGTTACTTTTATATACAGGTCAGCAAATTACTCACACTTTGTTGATTTGAAAGCAAGAGAAGTGACACTTTACTACTGTGACACAGCCTGTCACCTGGACACTTGTAAACCTACAATGATCCTTGAGTTTTAACTCAAGATTTGTTGCTCAGCAGCACCAGTGGCTAAGAGGTCATGTACGTCAACCCCTGCTCCCCAACCCCCAATTAAGAAGAACTCTAGGCTTCTAGAGAGAATTCAATGAAAAGAATGACCAAAAGGAAGGAGATCTGGATTCTGCTGTTGACTCTACAGTAAGAGGTGTTACTGCCAGTTGGGATTCAAATTGCCCAGTCAACCTTTTGCATTTTAAATCTGGCTATTTGTAAAACAAAAGTGCAATGGAGGGGCCATTGCTTCATTTATTTGCACAGCAAACTTACTTTAAGTACCTATTTAAGTAAAATTCTGCCTGCAGTCAAGGAGTAGGGGTGTGTGTGTGTGTGTGTGTGTGTGTGTGTGTGTGTGTGTGTTGGATATGACAACACCAAATTCTTACCTCCAAAGGGGTCCTCGTCATTGGAGGTCACATTCTGTTACAGGCTGCAAAGTCTGACAGTCTACATGCTATCAAGCTACTTCTGTAACAGTGAATTCAAAGCACACTTGTCATCTCAGGCAAGCTAAGGTCTCAATAATCAATGGCTATAACAATTCTAATGAAAGATCAGGAAATTTCTTCCAAATCTCACTCCAGCACAATGGGCACGCTGATTGTTTCCATTACCCTTTTCATTTCTGGTTCTGCTGACAAAGTTCAATATTTAAACAATACATGTAAAGACTTCAAATGGTGGCTGAGATTATAGCCTACAAAATGGGTTGGGAAATCAGATACCCAACCATAGCTTTCTATGAGAATGAAGTGAGGTATATTTATTTTATTGGACAGTTTGAAATTCTTATAGGTTGCTGACAATTTCCTGTCTCATTTCTTTTATGCTCTTGGAATTTAGGTCAGGATGTCTTGGGTTATCACACTCCTTTGTTCTAACGTTTATACCAGTAAACCAAACTAACATAAAGAAAGTCCCGGGGGGGGGGGGGGGGGAAATTACTCAAAGCCTTAGGAGGAGGATGGCAGAAGCTTTGGAAAAAAATCTGAAAAGGCAATGAAGATGAAGATGGAAAGTCTGTGAAAATTAATGTAGTGTAGAATTGGCGAGCGTATCACTCACTTCTTTAAACTAACAGAAGAAAGAACCCGCTTAGGAGGTACACCCACATAACTCACAGGTGGCAAAACTATTAGAGTCCTACAATTTCTTGCTTCAGAACTAAAATAAATCTATATTAGGAATGGCATATGCCCCACACAAAAGGTTTTCTGTCTGTCCATTTCTTTCAGGTATCTTCCTTTGGTACACAAGCCCACTTAGCTCTCATGATAATTAAATTATTTTAAGAAGACTTTAGGTGAAACTTTAGGTGACTACGGGAGGTACAAGCTACTATAGTATGTACAGATATATAATTTCCAACGGAGTGTGTTTGGTCTTGCATAGATTTTTGCATATTGACCTTATGGTATAATATAGGGAAGATGGAAGGCTGTACCATGGCATCATGGAGCTCCCGGGATAGTGGGACAGATGCTGACTTCTCACATGTTCACATTTCTGATCATCGATCATATATAATGATCATGCTTGCAATAATAACAACTCTTGTCCCTTGGTTTGTTTGTTTGCTTTGGAGCAGGGTCTTGCTCTGTCATTCTTCCTCCTTAGTTTCCCAATTAGACCATCATAGGCAACCATGTGTAGCAAAAGATTTGCTTTGAAATAAGATTTTTCTTAAAGAACTAATCTTAATTATGAAACTGTTTTAGTGTATTTTCTTATACAAAGTACTATTCTTAACTACAATAATTTTGAAAATCATTGATGTTTGGAGACAGATAGTTATTAATGTCATTTATAAAAATAACATGTTCACAGCCTGAGGGAAGCTATAATTTATTCACAACTCGGTATTAAGGCTTAATGAATCTAAGTTGGTATAGGTGGTATATTTGCAAACAAACCAGTTTGGAGGCCAGCTGAAAAAAAATCACTTTTCAGAAATGTTGTCCATGAAAACATTGATTTTTAAAAGCAAAATTAATATTCCCATAATAAAATGCCCAACAGACTTTTGAGCTATTTATTGCAGGTACTAAGTCTTATTCTATCTTCCAACTTTTCCCTCCTGCTAATGACTTTGGCTTCACATTCAGTAAATTTCAGAAAGCAAATGACTTTTGTCTGGATATTCTTAATCGCCTGACATATGACAGCACTTTTGTGTCTATAAAGGAAAAGGAAAAACAAAACAACAAAACAAAACAAAACACTTAAACGTGAAATGGTGGTGGCTTTTGCTCTCTCAGCATCCTAGGGAGCTAGGTGTGGTGGCAATGCTTGAGAGTCCAGACAGAAGCGGAAGAAGGGGTGTGTAATGATGGGCTTAGGATGTGTTGCAGGATCAGTGTTAGAGCCCAGTCTTCACACTGATATGTGAGTTTCTCCATAGCAGCTTGCTGCTGTTATCAGTAGGTTGTGTTATCCCCAGGGTCGGATGTGCCTGGAGGCTTGGATTTTAGGTGGAAGAACTAGATAACAATACAGACCTCTAAGAGACTGAGTTAGAGGGAAACCTCAAGATTACTGTAGGGATGTAGTCTAGAGAAGCTGTGGGCTGCAGACTCTATCTCTGCTTCCGCTCTCACATGTAAGCTTCTCTCTCCATGAATTCTGTGCCAGGAGGTGAGGCAACCCTCTCCACAGAGTCTGTGAAATGCCAGTTGGACTTTCAGCCTCCAGAACTATGAGCTAAAGAAACTTCCGACTATTAGCTGCCTCCGGTATTTTCCTATGGTGATTGAAAGAGGTGAATATTGCTCTAAGTAAAAAGAAAAAAAATTGAAGATAATTTGAGATCAGGAATACTCAGTAAGTGGGGGTTTTTGTTTTCTTTTGGTTTGTTTGCTTTTGTTATTGTTTGTTTGTTTGTTGTTTCTTTTTTCTCCTGCTGTGAACCTTTCCTTGCCTTTTGGAGTTTGCTTTTCTCTTTGTCAGTTGTTAAGTTTTTGCATTCCTAATGTTCTGTCACTGGAGTAACTGGAGTGTTAAGTCTTGGATTTTGCTTCTTGGTGTCTTTTTCATTGCCTTGGCCTTGCTTCGGATTTGGCTGTCGTTTAGTTGTCTTGTGCTGTGCTATGCAAGAGATCTCAGATGACTGGCTACAAGTCTGTCTTGCTTTTCTCACTCCTCTATGCAGCCATGGATTCTATGATTGAAAAGTTGAACCACTTTTCCTTTTTCTTTTTGGGGAACACAGACACCCTCCAAGCTACTCAATACACTCAGAGTATGCAGCGAATAACAAACTGTAAAGATTAAACCACCATTAAGATGATGTGGCATCTTCTTATTTTTCTTTTTCCATATAATAAATGGAAAGAGGTATTAGCACTTACAAGTATGCACTAGAATGCATAAAATCTAAATTTGAAGCATATGTTATTTATAAAGGTTTTGAGC
Source organism: Rattus rattus (assembly GCF_011064425.1). Classification (NCBI taxonomy): domain Eukaryota; kingdom Metazoa; phylum Chordata; class Mammalia; order Rodentia; family Muridae; genus Rattus; species Rattus rattus. The sequence continues at coordinate 67,747,430 of NC_046154.1, forward strand.
ATGTAGCACATTTCCACAAATTTTAGGATTTTCACATAACAAAGGCTATTTCCCATATTCAAATGAACATTCTCAGTGAATGTCCCCAAGAGTGGAGGAGGGCGGTAAGCGTGGGTCATCTGCAGACCCAGGCCACTGGGTAGCCTGGCCATCCTAAAAGTTTGAAATGTCTGTGCTGGATCCTGAACCTTTGGTGAGCAGGTGAGGAGAGTGCTTTGTTCTTGGAGGATTAACTGAGACCGGTCAGACCCAAAAGTTCCATCTGATACTTTTAACCATATTGACCCAACCCATCTAACACTTTTAGCCATATTGACTCATATCGACTCAACAGAATAGCATGGTCTAGCTGCAAGGAAGTCTGGGAGATAAAGTTTATTTCAGTGCCCAGTAGTATGAAGAAATGGGTGAATTAGTAATGCGGGGTCTACTAAAGTGAGAGTTTATAATAAATACTTTATTTTGTGAAGCTAGCTAAAGTAAATACTGTGTTCTCCTAAGGACCAAGTCTGTGAAAGGAAATGTACTTAAGACCTTAATGGATAAAAAATATACATGAGGTATGCAAAATGATTCATTTTAATTGACAACAGCAAAAAGAATTACTGTTCAATTACTATTGACTGTGTGCCCATACACATCTAAGACAAAAACACAAAATAGAGGTCTTTTTTTTTTAATTTATTAAGTGCTTTTGACTTGGGCTTTCTCAAAACCAAAAGAGTGAAATGCTTTATATGGAAAGTGAGTGTGCACAGCTTTCTCCCCTATTTGTAGAATTTCTTGCTGAGTCACTCTTACTTACCTACTTGTTCATTCAATTACTTATTGTGATGCTTTAAGGAGGAATCTACATCAGGCATGCTGATGTTCCTCGACACTTTTATAGGGCAGACAACAATCCAGAAATCCAAGTCATTAGAAGAAACATGAGGACAGAAATAGATGCACAGTAAAGCAAGAACTACAAAGCCATACTTACAAATTTTAGACAAAGCAATGAATCATAATTTTAATGCCCTCTATGACTTGGTGCTCTCTCTCTCTCTCTCTCTCTCTCTCTCTCTCTCTCTCTCTCTCTCTCTCTCTCTCTTCCTCCCTCCTCACGTGTGTGTGTGTGTGTATAATTATATATATATATATATATATATATATATATATAGTTTCTTCTAAGAAACTTTATGATTAATTACTGAAGTATCTATTTCTTTGACCAAACTAGAAAATAGAACTGAATATAGGAAAGAGTCAACCCAATCATAATAATTTCTGAGCTTCTTGGAAATAAAACTAATGAAAAGCCAAAGGTCACTGTTGGCTATGGAATAGCCACTGGGCAGCTTCTTGACATGGCTAGAAAAGTTGTAACTAACTAACTAACTGCCTTCCATGCTGGGTGCTTCAGACAGCAAAGTCCAAACAAAGTCAGAACAGTTAAGCTTTATTCGATGTGGGTTTTAATCTTGAAGTTCGGGAATTGGGGAGATTTAGTCATTTATTTTTGAGCTCATGGAAAGAAGGGTTGATAGCAACAGCTTACCCAGTTAGCAGGCAGGCTCCCCACACAGCTGTGCTGGCCTAGTTCAATTAGGATCCTTTCAGACTTACATCACCTTGGTATGCCAGTCCTAAGCCGCTCATGAGCCAGGACTGCCAATCAAGCCAAAATTCAACCACATGGTCCAGTTTTTATGATGTAGACAGAAAGGGACATGGGTTTGTCTCACTCTGGTCAAAACACGAAGCTGGAAGGCAGCTTTCTGAAGAAAACCAGCCAGAATGGCAAGACTGAGACTCCAGTCACACAATCTCCTCTGACGTCTCAGTACATTCATGAATAACTCGGAAGGTTCTTCATGGCGATGCAAGGACAACTCTCAGACAGAATGGGATTCATGTCCTCATCCTGAGAAGAGGTCACTCTGAGGTCACTTGACTAGAGACACCTCAGAAAACAGAATCTATGTTTGCCGAGGAAAGGGCAGAATGGAATTGGAATAATTGAACCCGAGAACGTGTCAGTGCTGGAAGCTGAGGGATACACAAATTGAAAACAGAACTGTCATTTGACCAAAGAAACTGGACTGTGCTCATGAAGTCAGAGGAAAGAAATGGCAAGACTCAGAGCCTCCCTGGACGGAGCCTATCAGTCCTTGTTCTAGTCAAGTTCACAAGTACATCTCATGTCTATGCATAAAGGGAATTGTTTAGATGCTAGATTGAATAGCGGCCACCAAAACACCCTCTGTACCTTACAGTCATATAAAGTAAGCACAAACCCCTACATGAACTTCAGTGATGCAAATGAACGTGTGCCACTGTTGGTGCAGAAGACTGTTTCCCACATTCTTCACAGGCATTTATAGAAGGCCCCCAAATAATTAATCATCATATAAAGGGACAGACATGTGCTCATTTTTGTAATCCCTCTATTTCTCCAAAGTCGGTACTGTTCATAGACTCTTCCAACGATAAGCTTCCCTAGTATAACAGGTTTCTTCTGTTGTTCACTGGTGACCACTACTGGACATTCTTCCCTCAGATAACATGCTGTTGTAGTACACTGCTTCTTATGGAAAAAGTTGATGCTGTCATAGATAGCCCTTGACATCAAAAATCATTAAAGATGGGAACCCAAGAAGATAAAAATGTCACATAAGGAAAATAATTTTTATAATAAAGGCCATTATTCCTATGGACATATAAGGAAAATGCTTAGTTTTCATTTTAAGATTGTATAGATATGAGAATAAAAGTGAAATTGAGAGTGAGCAGTTATTCAGAAGGGCTTGAACATGCACACACATGGACATGTGCATATTCTCTATGTCTGTCTCTCTGTCTGTCTCTGTCTCTCTGTCTCCCTCCCTCCCCCTCTCTTCTGGAACAGGCCATGGTCTGTCGTAATAAGGGATTTACCATTCATTCCACAGGCTAATGGCACTTCTCACCATCCCGGATAGAACCCTTTAAATAACGGTAGAGGAGAGCACCAGAGGAACCGAAAGGAATGGGCTATTGTATTTGACTAGTTTCCACGTATAAATTAGTGTAGAGATGGAAAAGGAATTCAACAGAAAAACACATGTACTTTGTTATAATTCCAAAAGTTAATCTTGCAACTGTCACAATAGCAGGGGAAGCACCTTACAACCCCCTTAAAAGAAGCACAAAGCAGCCGGAGGCTTGATTAAATGCATCTCTGACAGGAAGAGATTCAAGTGGAGATGGACACAAGTGTCAATGGCCGGTCATGGGCTTTGGCTCATTTCTTTTGATCTAAACAATTGAGACAAAGGAGACAAGAGTGGGAAGACTGTGGACGAGTAATGTGTCTTAATACGACAACCAGAATAGCAAGACGAAACCTCTTGATCACTGAGTAAAACATTTTTTGGTGACATGGTTACTCTACCATAAAGTATGGACAGTAAGCTCATATCGACACAAGTCACACAGGGGTCTCATTCTCCCAGGAATACTATTCTCGGAGAAAAGAGCTGTTGACAACAATTAAGGCTCCATAACACGCCTTATTTGCATGATTCAAGAACCAATTTCGGACACAGATTATTTAATTGTCAATGAAATGAAGGCTATTTTGATCAGGCAACAACTGGGCTTGCTACTATACAGACAGGATGTGTGTAGTTAATTCTAATGCTAGACAAGACTCTTGTAATATGTGAAAGAACGGTAGAAATAACAAATCCTCAAATTCAGTTTCTGGATCAAGCCTGAAAGTTGAGCTGATGATGTCACACTTCTGTTTCTAAGTCAACTACAGGTCAGGCTAAAGTTCGCTTTCTCTTAAACCAATAATTCATTTTGTCTGCAAAGCTAAACAAGCATTTAATGACGAAGCATAATGAATGTCTGTCCTATTACACACAGCTTTAAAGGCCTTTGTGATCTATAAAGCTTATATATCTCCAGTGAAGAATATGTTTTTAATTCTTGAGCACTTGACATCCACAGTATAAAGTACATATAAGCAAAGTACATATTTTCATCTGTAAAATGGGCTTAAAATTATCTGACTTACATGGTTATTGTGAGGAGTCTCTAATGCTTTTCAAACAACTAGTCTAGTGTTTGACACCTTCAGGCACACCCTGAATGACAGCCATTATGGTTCTTTTTTTTTTTTTTTTCTAGCATAGCCTTCAAAGCATATGCATATAACACACCTGGCTGTGAGATTTCACTCTAATTCCATCATATAATCATTCTAATTCAAACATATATTAAGTCCTTTTGAAATAGACACTTTTTTCAAGGTGAGCCTAATTAATTGCCCAGATACCTATATGAATATTCAAGATATCAAAAGGGAATGTAATGCGTTTACCAAATGAATAGAAAATCAATCAGCTGCTGAATGGTGGTATTGTTTTAGGTATAATGAAATCAAATTTCCATGTGAGAATAACAGAGCCAGTGATGTGAACTGGTAATCTGCTTTATGATGCAACTTAATGGAGAATAACATTCGCTTTAAAAACAATCACAAAGAAGGAAAGATGAGATGAATTAATGATCTATGCAAGTCTCGCATCCCATATGGAAAAAATGAGACACCTCTTGAACTGTTTGCTCCACAGCCATAAAGCACACCTCACACACTGCTCATTTCAGTCCTCTGCGAAACTAGGACTAGTCTACTCTCCCTAACTCTTCACTTTCTGTTTAAGTGTTCATGCAAATTGAAACTATTTCTAATTGCAAAGCCACATTCCAAGTTTAAATCTACAGTGATGCCACTGATTACAGAATAAAACATAGTTCCTGGTGTCTGGTCACTGTACCCCACTGATCGTCCTGGAGCTTTCCGATTTGTAACGAATGGTTCCCTTCCCTTCATCAAAAGTCCAATGTCCATCGAATTTGTCAGATTCAAAGCAGAACAAAATCCTCCTTCCCCATCAGCAAAACAATGTGTCTTATAAATGGCTACACTTTTACCTTTGTCTCCTTTTCTCTCCCTTCTGAAGACGTTCTGGTGTGCCATAATCGTGACAGGGAGAACTAGAGTCACGTTTCTTTGGAATCAGAGTGTGCAAACTTTGGAATCAGACCTTCAGATGAGGTTTACTAAACTGCCTGCCCAGAACACTCTGGTTTAAAAGAAATGTGCATTGCTATTAATATTTTGAGTGTAGATTTTTTGGACAGTATATGTTCACTTTCTGCCCATAAAACCAAGTATGAGTCACAATGGAACATTTACTTCGAGTCAAAAATGCAGTGTGTGCGGATGCTCTAGAGAAGAACGTTATCACTATGGCTAGAAGTCGGCAGGACAGGAAGTCCAAGGATCTCTGTCTGCCTTCAGAAGTAGATCTGAGATCAAAGACTGTGATCTTCAATCCATCATCATTAGCATTAACTTGTACCCATTAATGAGTATAGTTATCATGGGCTATAACCTGGGTTGACTGTAAACAGGGCTCCTCTTTTCACCTGGTTCAAGAGTCTTTATGTATAGAGGAAAATAATTCACACCAGACAGTGGGAGAGCAAGAACCAAGCAAACTCCTTACCGCCTATCCCTCAGAAAACCCAAGCCACCACAGTGAGTTTGATCTCAGAACGTCCGTCCTTCAGATTCCACGCAAACTCACAAATATTTATGTAGTTCTCTCAGCACTATTATCTGCAGCAGAACATCCTGAAGCTCGAGTCTGAGTCTCAGTATTATTCGCTGATTCTAAAAAGTCTTTTATATTTGATTTTGCTGGGAAAGTTGGGGTTAAAGTTCTCAAAGAGTTGAGTTGTATTTTGTAAACCATGAAAATTCTTTTACCTGGAGTTCGAAGATCATACACAGACAGACAGACAGACAGAAGCACACACACACACACACACACACACACACACACACACACACACACACACACACACACACACACACACACACACACCCAACAGCACCCAGACCAAGTGGCAATAGTAACGTATTGAAATGAAAAAGCATTTACCAGGAGTAGGAAAGCCAGAAAGAGCAGCGGTGTGCCAGGAGCTGCCCGACGGCAGCATTCCATACTTGGATCTTTGCCGGAATCCGAATCGGACACTGAATAAGCTGCTAAGTGCTCCTCTGCCCGCTGCTGTCACATCCAGTGCTGTGGCTCCCACTCCAGTCCTGCCTATCAGCTTCCATCAGCCCCGCTCACATTTCCTGAGCGAGGGTGGGTGGGTGGATGGGTGGGGGGTAAGCTGAATGGAATCTCTCTAGAGCAGGCAGCCAGCCAATCAGACTCCTGCTAATCAGACATGCTGAATAACAAAGCGGTGGGGAGGGGGGGGGCGCAGAGAAAGTGAACAGTGTAAGCAGAAAAGAGGGAAAGGGACTGAAAGGCCAGGGAGCAGGGAGCTGAGCCCGAGAAGAGGAGAGATGTGCAGAGGCAGAAGCGCAAAGCTCCAAGAGGAAGCAGGGCTGCGCTCTGCACCAACCTGGTTAGTGCTCCGTGAGACGAGATTCTGTTTGCCATTTGCCTGGGCTGGTGTCTGTTGCTCTGGAAAGTACAGTAGCTCCCTGTGACGGTGTATTGTTCCATTCAGGAGAGAAACTTAATCCCCGTCAATATAGAACATATGCTATAAAGGGACCAAGCCCTAGTCAGGACTGAATGTGCCCTTTAAGTGTATTCCGTGCTAGCGTTCTCTTGCTCTTATATAAAGTGTCTTTTTATTTTCCCCTCTGAGTTTGGAAAAGAATACTATAGATGGTTTGGAAAGGTCCTCACTAAACTTAACAACGGCTTTAGTTATTGTCTGTATTAGGGTCTTGGTTTAAAAATAAAGGATTCCTTCTTTGTGGAGTGACAATTTGAAACATCTATTACTTATGAGTTTTAAAGGTACAATAAGACCCATTTAGAGCCCCTAGTTTAAAAGAAACCCTTGACAAAGACAAAGACAATGTCAAATTTGTTGTGAAACAACTGCTGGGTTTTGACACCTTGACAGCTTCTAATTATCTGATTTAGCCCATGACAGCCATGAAAGTGTGATTTAACCCTCACTTAACCCCAAGTATTCTTCAATGGACACCTGACTCAGGCTTTTTCGAGCTGCTATAACAAAACAAACAAACAAACAAACAAACAAATAAACAAACAACACCTCGAGTGGGGTACCACCTCTTTCGTCTTCACAGTGGAAATAGGGCCCCAGACAGGTTGACCTCTGAGGTGCAGTCCAGCTGTAGGAATGAGCTGCAGAGTGACCACAGGGCTACAGGCAAAGGTCAGACAATTGGGAGCTTGTTTCATTAACATCAAGCAGGCCTGAGTGGCCTGGGAGGATTTTTATTACAATATTAGATAAGTGTTAAGTATCTAATACCAAGAACTCATTCTGTTTGGAGAGAATGAAACCGTAAGCATAGCCCCAATTCCACAGGAGAAGTGTTTCCTTGCAGATCTGACAGCCCAGAAATACGCAGTGGAGGAGGCACAGGGCACTTAGACTGCATGTTCCCCACTTTTGTTATTAAAAACCGTCCTCGATGTAATAGGCGTGCGAACACAGGCGGACCTGCCACATGCACACCTGCGAGGCCTTGCAAAGAGGAGAAGAGAAGCAGGTTGCTCGGCTTTGGTTACTCGTCCATGTGCTGCATCGATCAGAGAGCAGCTTTTAAAAATCCCACTTTCAGCCTGTCATGAAAGTCTAGGGCATGAGGATTCACCTTGGCCCTCAGTAGTTTATGCCGCACTTGGAAAGTTGATAGTGTACACCTCTAAGCCCAGAAGGTCCTAATTTTTTCCCTTTTAGAAAATGATTAGTTTTACAAATCTCTGAAAAAGTATTGAATGCACAGAAGCTAAACAACGCTCACAAGTAAATGCAGCTACACTGGATAGGTATCTGAAATCCTCACCACAATGAAGGAAGGTAGACGAACTGAAGTAAAGTTGGTCCCAGGCCATGTTCATCCCCCCTCCCCGTCTTTCTCTCTGTCTCTCTGTTTCTCGGTCTCTCTCTCTGTCTCTGCCTCTGCCTCTGTCTCTGTGTCTCTGTCTCTGTCTCTCTCTCTCTGTGTCTTTCTCTCTGTCTCTCTGTTTCTCTCTCTGTCTCTCTGTCTCTCTCTTTGTGTGTCTTTCTGTCTCTCTGTCTCTTGCTTGCTCGCTCTCGCTCTCTCTCTCGCTCTCTCACTCTCTGTGTGTCTATCTCCATCTCTCTGTCTGTCTCTGTCTCTCTCTCTCTCTCTCTCTCTCTCACACACACACACACACACACACACACAAACACACACACAGGAACATTTCTGCTAAACAGTTTTCCCAAACTCCCGCGTCATTAGATAGACTTGTAGCTGCTTCAACCAAATGGAGCATCTCACTTGGTACCACTTCCCTTTTCTCCCCATGAAACACTCACTCACTAGACAGTGTCAAACTAGAAGGAAGAACAGGTATGGGAGAAGGAGTACTGTGACTTATTGAGATTAAGGGAATACTGTGTGGCATTGCGAACAGCAAGATGCTATTTATAGGGAAAGAACATTGGCGCGATCAGAAAATAGCGCTCCTGTTCTTGTCTGGAGTCTTCTCTTTGGAAATACTCTTCAGAGTTTTGGCATCATGCCAGCATACAGCACGATGGTCCCTACAATGAAGCCCTGGAGTAACGCAGCAGTTTAGTCAAGACCTCAACTGAGAGTCAGACCTGTGGAGGGTGCCCATGTCAGTGTCTCATGTGTGGTCACTAGACTGACAGCGTTTTCTTTTCTATGCCGAGTACCAAGAGAAACAAGAAAAAGCAATTGCTCGCCGATGGTTCATGTGGTATAAAGGAGGTGGCATACTAGCATCACTAAAAAAAAAAAAACCTACAAAATCAACATGGGTTTGAGTCATTGGGGAAAGTTTTTAAGATGAGCTAACAGAATTTCTATAGTTTCTGTGACTTTGGATACTTTGGGGTACTTTGTGGAGCTGCTTAAGTTCTCCTACTGCCCAGTACTTGTGAAATTGAGGTTTAAAGAGGCAACCTGATAAAGGGCTCACAAGCTGGAGCCGGCCCTGGAAGCAGGGTCTTCTGACTTCAAATCCACTCATCTCATTCCATTATAAACACATTTGTATCTACTTATTTACACACACAGATCCAGACGTTGGCATTGGGTAGAGGGGGCTGTGATGGACAGGGATGCTTGTGGGAGCCGAGAAATGGAGACGACCAGGGTTTCTTGTGCGTATAGCTTACCTGGCAATGGAAAGTATCTTGTTCTAGTCTACAGCTTCTGTCTCCCAACTTTGTCACTTCGAAGAGCTTTTAAGGGCCAAGGGAAAAATAACATAAACCCTAGGTAATGTGGATCCTAGTTACGGCAGCTGGGGAAAGACCACTTATGGCACTGAGCAGGGCGTTGGCCGCGTTCCTTTTTTCCTCTTCAGGTATCTAAATTAAAGCCGTCTGCAAGTGTCGGTGCACAGCAGCCCCCAGAAGCTGTGGCAGCCGTCAGCTTGGTTCTCGGTTCCATGCACAATATATTAGGTGAAATGAAAGCAGCAGTGAGAGCCAGTGTCAGGGCTGTCTGAAGCATCATTCCAAATGGTATGGATTTAACAATACTTAATTTAAAAAACACCGGCTTGGACAGCAGCGAGCTGTTAACAGTCAGGGTGCTTTATGGCAGGAAAGAGTGAGCTAAACTTTCGGAATTTCACTCCCTGAGGAAAACGCCTCACAGCTTTTACTCCAGAGCCACCTGTCTGGTCCTTGAGGTTGGGCCTCTCTGCTCTCATGCAGTAGCAGAAACGGTAGGGCACAGATATGGGTAGTTTTTAGAGTCTCAGGAAGAAGGGCTTTGTGGAGTTGAGTAAGGCCTGTATTCTGTCCTTTGAGGAGGCAGAGGTGGCCATCTCTGCATAGTATCAGAGCAAGCCAGCCTTGTTTTTCCCATGGATCTATAGGAAAGGTCTTTAGTATTAGTGGATAATCTGGACATTCAAAGAGGGCAGGGGGATGGCAGAAGACATAGACAGAGGTAGACTGCATTCCTGAGAGCAGAACTGGAATCTGAGTACAGATTCCAGTTTACCCAGGATCCATTTAACACTGAAGCACACTCACTGCAAGTTTCAAGGCGTCCTTTGGAGAAAGTCCTGAGATAGAATATGAGGAAGACCTGCTACTCTCATGCAATCAATAGGCATTCTAAAGTTGTGTAATTCCCAAAGACCACTGGCGAAGAATAGCTACATTTGCTGAGTCTTCAGTGAGGCCCCAGGCACAGCCACATGTACTTCATGTGTATTAGTTACTGCAGTTCTTTTGTCAATCCTAAAGACAGGCACATTGATTAGCTCTGTATAGATACCACTTATGAGTAAATAACAACCGTCCTTCATCCCAGCCAGTGCCTTTCTGTTCAGCAGAGGCCTCAAAGTTCAAAATTCCATTCCCCAGACTCCTTTGCAGCTATGATGCTGTATCCAATCTAGACTTGTCCTTGTGAAGCTCTGCTATCATATCTAGGAGGCAGAGATCATGATTTGCTTTCATTGTTTATAAAGATGGCCACGGAGCAATATGGTTGCAGACTAGTCAGTAACTTTCCACATCAAGAGACAAGTAAGGGACATTCATTTGATCCACTGCATCAGAGACACTGGGCACAGTCCTCGTCACCCTTTCATTTCCACAGCTTTTGCAGTCACCAGCTAACTTACATGGCAGTTCCCATGGTGACATGTTTCTGCAAAGTAGACTAGGACCCCTCAGAGAGCTTATATTGCAATCTTTTCCCTTGGAAATTCAAACTTTATGTTATTGAATACCTTACAACATCACATTTCATTTAAATTGACAAGAGCAAATTCTGTTCTCCATTAGAATGCTAACCAACACATCCCCTTATGCAGAAGGTGAGCTCATACACCCTAAAGCACAGGTGAGCTCACACACCTAGAAAGGAGGAAAGGCTACCTTCTGAACCCTGAAATCTGTATTTACAACCACTGAGCTATGAGGTATCTATGTGGGGTATAGAAGTTCAGAGTCTGAGGGTCATAGCTTGTCTGAGGGCCTAGTAAGGAGAGCCCAGATTGGTAGTGAATACAGAGTATACAGAGTCTTGTTGTTATCAAATAAAAGCAATCCAAGTAGCAACAAAAGGACAGCAGAGGGCGAGAACATGTTTTGAATCCCCTGCCACACCCATACCAGGTTACTTAGTGGGCATGCTTTCAAGTTCTTGTTCCACAATATCCTTCTAATTCCTCTTACTTCTAGAGGAACTAAGATCTAATTTGCTCTGCCTCTTAATTTGAGGGACCAAGGGCATCAGCTTATACCTCCCCTCAAGTCTACAAAACCAATGTCTGGGCTCTGTATATTGTAGACCCATGGCTAAAATCCCTGACACCAGCCAGCAACAAAAGTGAATTCTGGGGACTTCTGGGAAAAGAATAGCTGATTTGGGGACAAAGAGTTCAAATCCTAGTTGTTACCCTTATTCTTAGCAGGTTTGTTTTAGGAAATAAATGGATGGTGGCGTGTGTGTGTGTGTGTGTGTGTGTGTGTGTGTGTGTGTGTGTGTGTGTGTGTGTGTGTGTGTGTGTGAGAGAGAGAGAGAGAGAGAGAGAGAGAGAGAGAGAGAGAGAGAGAGAGAGAGAGTGAGTGTTCTGGGAGAGACATGCACAAGGCTATAGACAGCAGTGAGGTGAGGGTTTACTATTTCTTGCTCCGAGTCTGATACAAAGAGATCAAGGAGGCATTAAAAATCTACATATACATGAGCTCCTTCTCTTTGTTTCCCTGCTCTAATGTTTTCTCTGTGTATGAAAGTTTTAACGAACTTCTGTAGAAGAATTGTCATAATGTAGACTCTTACCACTCCTCCCCTACAAACCACAAAACTTTGAAGCAAATACTTGAGTGGGCTGAGAAGACAGAATTGTCTCCGACCTGTAAGCTCGAGGCCAGGGCTCTTCATTATTCTCTATGGACAGAGCTAGGTAATGGATCTCAGAGGTTTATCACTGAGTGATAGTCACTGAATGCTCAGTGCATACCTACTGTGTGTACACTCAAGGATTCTGGAAAGAGTGAAACAGTTTTTGTTTTGTTGATTGATTGATTGGGCTCCTTTTTTTTTTTTTTTTTTTTTTTTTTTTAAAGACTTATTTATTTTATGTACAGGCATTCTGCCTGCATATGTGGCTGCAGGCCAGAAGAGGGCACTAGATCTCATTACAGATGGTTGTGAGCCACCATGTGGTTGCTGGGAATTGAACTCATGACCTCTGGAAGAGCAGTCAGTGCTCTTAACCACTGAGCCATCTCTCCAGCCCTTGATTGGGCTCCTTTTGACACAGAGTGACTTATCAATGTAATTGCTGAGGTTTGAATTATGGTTGTAATATCCTTGTATTAAGCCCTAGTATAATATATAAATCCAAGGGTCCTGATTCTTAGTTTGATACTATTTCCATGACATCATCCTTCACAGATAAAACAATTATTCCAGAGCCAGACAATAAGGTGAAGGACTGTTAACACATTTATAGACAATACAGAGCGAACGGGATGAAAATGAAAAAGCTGAATTCCTCTGTGCGGCATTCCAGGACCTCCATGATCTGTTGTCCGTCTAAGAAGAAAGGAAGTCATCCTCCAGCCCTGCTGGAGACCTCTGGTTATGCTGGACCTGTTATGCTCCTGTGTATCTACTCACCGTGTCCCTGATGCAGACAACGTCCATGCTAGCTCCGTCTGGCTGGTCAAGGTGTAGTTTGGTATCACCTCCTCCAGGAAGGCTTCCTCTAAGCCAGTGGTTCTCAACCTTCCTAATGCTGCCCTAAGTCTGCGACCCTTTAATGCAAGTTCCTTATGCTCTTCTGGCCCCCAACCATAAAATTATCTTGTTGCTATTTCATAACTGTAGTTTTGCTACAATCGCAATGTAAATACCTGATGTGCAGATGTCTGATATTTGGCCCCTTAAGGGGGTCGTGACCTGTAGGTTGAGAGCCACTGCTCTAAGGCATTTGTTCTTTGAGACTCTGCTTTAGGCCCTTTGCTTGCTGAATACTGCTTTTAGATGTCTGTAGACATTCTTTAGCCATCACCGCTATGAGACATTCTTCTGATAGAAAATGTTTTCACTATTGATCTATTTCACCATTTTTTTTGGTAGGGTAGACATTTTAGAAGTCTGGTTATGATTATTTCTGAATTCTTTGACACTATATGGCTTCAAAGGTTATCTTTCCCCAGCAGTGGTATCTTTCTATTTTCTAAATTGCAATTTTAGCTTTAATAGTGTATCCAGCTTCAGTAGCAAACTGTGTTTCTCTGGAACCTCTGCAACACTGCTCCCCCATGTGGACAGGTATTTTGTCAAACTTCTTTTTTGGGAGTAAATTAGCATATGTCCACAGAGTATAGGAGGGACAAAGAAAAGCAAGTCAGAAAAAAAAAAAAAAAAAAAGAATCAGAGCAAAAGCAGCCAGGAACACTGCAAATGAAAAGATGGTCTCTGAGACTCAGAAACAAATATAGATTGAATGTGAAATATAGATTGCATGTAAAACTGAATACTTTCCCTCCAAAACAGAACATATATTCATCTTTTTTTCTTGCTAATTCAGTTGTATCTCCAAATTAATAAATATATTAATGGTCTCTATGCAAAATTAAGATAATCTCATGTGACAGTTATAAAATACGTTGATGAAGAGTTAGCAGGACCTATTCAATAATGAAAGGACAAAAGAAAATTCTTAATTTAAACTAACATGAGTTAGTTTGTTTTCTTTTCGTCTTTTAGTTAATGCTTTTTAAATTTGACAGAAATTATATACGCTTATGATGTGTAACAGAATGCTTTAAAACAAATATATTCTGTAAAATAGATAAATCGGGCAAATTAACATGAGCATCATCTCTATACTTAGGATTAATTTTGTGCTGAATATATATATACATATATATATTTTATATATATATATTTTTTTTTCCCAGAAAGGACTTAGAATCTGTTTCCTTCTTGAAATTATGGTGGTCCTTCTTAGCAAAGACTTTCGTGAAGGAATTTGGAACTTGTATGTATGATAAAAAGGGAAAGCAAACTAAGGCTACAACTCGGAGAACTGGATAAAAGCCAAGGACAACAAAACGTTCACCATGGATGCAGGTGTCGTGCGGGGGAAAGATGGGGTGTGGTAGAGAAACTCAGGTAAAGGAAGCCAGAGATTTGTCTTTTTTACACGTCCATTTCCGCCCCATTAGAATCCAAATCTGTTTTCCCAGCAGAGGACTGAGCAGTGCTGGGAAACCTTGAGTGTGGGAGGAGTCAGTTATTCCCTTTACCCTGTAGGGTGGTAGCTAGCCACAGGAGCTTTTGGAAACAGCTGGCCAGGACACAGGTGCCAACCTTGGGGATTCTTGTGTTTAAGAGAAGCAGCCAGCAAGCTTGCCCTGTGACACAAGGTCATTGTCTGAGGGTCCTTGGTGGAGACATGGCTATGCAAAATAAGGAGTTAGCAGAACCTATTAAATAATGGAATGATACAATAAATTTCTTAATTTTAACTAAAACGAGTAGTTTATTTCCTAAGTTATTTGCTTTTTAAATTTGACAGGAATTATATAGAGTTATGATGTACAACAGAATGGTTCAACATTAACTATACACTGTAAAATAGATAAATCAAGCTAATTAGCATGTGCATTATCTCGGTGCAAGCTAATTAATGTGTGCAAGTCCACTTAGTGCCAGCGACTGCTTTCTCAAACTCTTCCTTAAAGAGAGAAGCAAGGGCTGGAGAGATGGCTCAGAGGTTAAGAGCACTGACTGCTCTTCCAGAGGTCCTGAGTTCAAATCCCAGCAACTGTATGGTGGCTTACAACCATCTGTAATGGGATCTGATGCCCTCTTCTGGTGTGTCTGAAGACAGCTACAGTGTACTCATAAATAATTTTTAAAAGAGAGAGAGACAGTAACAGAGACAGAGAGACAGAGAGACACACAGAGAGAAGCATGAATACCTATACCAAACAGTTCTATAGCCTAGTGGTTGGTCATAGTGTTTCCCTGTATGGTCCCACCTCTCCCTCTGTTGCCATTTTCTACTACATGGACCAAGAAAGAAATAAACTTGACTGTCTCAGAGTGGCCTTGTGAGAGAGAATATTTTCTGTCACCAATGCCACATAGTTGCTCTTGCAACAGTTTGATTTTTAAACCACAGCGGGCATTTTCGGGGGAATTTTACTTTAAATAAGATATCTGTGACAAAAATTTTAACTGTCTCCCAATAGCTTTTCTTTTTGGTAATAAAGTCTGTGTGCATAGCCACGCAGACTGTGTGGAGGACTGTGCATGCCCATGAGACCAAATGCTCACCAAGATAGTGGAAATAGAGGGAGGGAATGGAGTGTAGCTCTAAATAATGTGCCCACAGGGAGAGAGAGCCATTCCCCGCTTTGTCCTGCCTGATCTTGTGGCTTAAATGATGGTGTGAAGACTGGAGCAGCCTCCTTACATCCTAAGGTGCTTTCCATTCCGGGGACACTCTCCAGGAGTACGATTCCCTCCTGCAGCCCTCAATGAGAGGAAGAGGAGTGTCTGATACAGGCAGGCTTAAAACAGCAGTGGCAGAATATGCGAAAGCAATTAAATAGGCAGGCAGAGCTAAGTGAGTCCCAGACCGTTTCATACTGGCCTTTTGCACAATTACCTCAGCTGACCCATGAATGAACGGTGTGGCTAATGTTTGTCTTAGACACACCTAAACCAAGTAGTCCCAAGACCTTAAAGTATCTAGGATAATGTTGTTCGTCCTCCTCAATAATATGAAAATCCCTTAGAACAAATTCTTAGAAGGTAATGGTCAAATGTGGACTGTGTCTTTGCCAGGTTAGTATGTTTCATTTTTGAGGGGAGGGGGGAAACGAGAATTGTGGAAGTCCCTAGGCTTCTCTCTCTCCTTCACTACTAGGAAGCCCAGAACAGTGGCTGTGCTCAGCTGTCCCACTTTCCGCAGCTCCTAGGTTTAAAAACTCTTCTCACCTTTTGTCTCCTGAGTGGCACAGTTTGATATCCCATGTAGGTTGTTTAGTTTTTGCATTTTGTTTAGTTTTGCATTGCAAGTATACTCCAAACAACCGTTCAGTTTGTTTGGGAAAAGGTGCTTTATAACCACCACCTCCACCAGCAGCAGCAGCAGCAGCAGCAGCAGCAGCAGCAGCAGCAGCAGCAGCAGCAGCAGCAGCCGCCATAGTCATCACTGCAACAACAACAACAACAACAACAACAACAACAACAACAACAACAACAAAATTCTGATGTGAAGCAGATTCTTGATGCCCACTTAATGGGACCGCTAAACTCCACAGTGATTTCTTGGTGCCAAGACACTGTTCTTGCAGTGACTGATCTGAGTTTTGTCGCCTACGGCGACTAACTTTCAAAGCCTCACATGTTTCCTTAGACAAGCCAATTGTTCCCTGTGAGTTACTTCATGGGAACGATATCAAATGGAAAGGCTTCATTGCCCCATCATCCAGTTCAGCCCCTTAGTGGAACGGAGATAACTGACGCACCCTGACAGCCCAGTTTTCACCAATCCAATCTCTGACTTAGGGGGAGTAAGTTTTTCCTCCACCTCCTGCAACAGGCGACACGGGGACAGATGAGGAACACAGAGAATCTAGGTCCTGACGTCCCAGCGTATCGTCTCCAAGGCTGTGTTTCAATCTGCTGTCAG
This sequence comes from Rattus rattus, assembly GCF_011064425.1. Taxonomy (NCBI): domain Eukaryota; kingdom Metazoa; phylum Chordata; class Mammalia; order Rodentia; family Muridae; genus Rattus; species Rattus rattus. The sequence goes on from NC_046154.1 coordinate 67,764,157, forward strand.
GGCATCTCCACTCACTCTCCCAGGAGGGCTCCCTGGACATGAAAGCCATTGCTTTCCTGCAGAGGACTTACGCTGCTCATGGTTTCAAGTGTCTGTCTACTTGCATTTGTATCTATTTGTGTGATTGAGGGAATCATTTCAGTGTGGTTTTCCGGTATCTAGCAGAGGCTTAGCAAACATGTACATATATTGGGTATACTCGTGTTAGGCTCACTTTAACATGCAGCCTTCATATAAATGCACACATATGTCTTCAGGTATGAGCATCCATAGATGTTTATAAAGGTCTTCGTCCATTCATCAATGAAGCCAAATGCCTGCTCCCTGTTTCCTGCTTCTCAAGGACCGCTCTTGTGACTTCCTGCCATGTTCTACTTCAATATTTTCATACCTGAGGTTTCCAATCTACAGGTCAAAGTAAGGCACTACTTTGTAAATGAATGTGGTGCTATTCTTTTACATTTTTGTTCTGGGTTACAGGGTTTCTAATGAAAGAGTTGGGCAGATTAAATTAAAAGGTAAAATCGATTCATCTAAATTTACCTTACATGTAGACAAGAATAATGTGTTTGTCTGCTAGTAATGTCATAAGGGCAGGGGTAATATGTGAGGTTAACTATGTGCTGATTGGCTCGATGTAGCCATTCAGAAGGTCATACATATTTTTAAAATATGCTGTATATGATCGAGATGTGCACATTTTATTTGTTAATGAAAATAAAAACATATGTCTAAAAATATTCAAATTATACCATAAGCCAATAATCAATAAATCCAAAGCAACTATTATGGTTGAGTCATTGAGTTTTCTCACCAAAGAGAAAAATTCATCCATGGAATATTACCAGCAACTCCATAATTTAAAAAATACTGAAAATATAATATATAATAAAATTTGATGCTGAAGTATACATACTTAGTAATACATTTCTCATCACTGGAATGGGATTTTGTTTATGGGAGAATTTTCTGCTCTGTGGATATCAAAGAATGTTGTCATGCAAACTCTTCAAGGGTCTGTTCAAGGAAGAAATTACTTCTGCAACATATGAAAGCTATGAGAAGAAGCCTGGGTCGGGGGGTCGGTGGGGAGCGCCACAGCACCCCAAGGTAAAGCCTGCATGTACACCCAGTAAAATTTGGAAATTGAATTCACTCTGCCTCAGATTTCATTTTCTCCCTATTAAATCAGACTACAACACCGGCATCACACAACCTGCCATAAATAATTCTTCACAACTGTCTGCTTCACTTTGGAGTGCCCTGGCCTCTCTCCAACTGTAAACCTGCATTTACTTTTACCGCTAAAAGGCCAGCCCGTGTATTAAGGCTGAGGAAGCTGAACCTGAAGCGGGGTAGGTTGTTCAGACAGCTCCTCTGCCTGCAGCATCCTTCACAGCGAACAAACAGGGCTTTCGTCAGGGAGCTGGGCAAGTCCTTGAAGAATCTTGACAAGATTTATAAATAAGATACAGTGTTTATTTATTATTTGAAGAGAACTTTCCATTGTGCTCGCTTTCGTAATATAATATGATCTATATTTTTGCCAAGAGTAGGGTGTGGTTGCTCAGCGGCTTAGCTGATCCTGAATTGTCATGCTTCAGACTTGAGTCAGAGCATCAAAACAATGCAGCTCTGGACGGCAATGCCAGCACCTCCCATGCCTCTGCGGGATCCCACCGCACCCCGGTGGAAGATGCCTTCCTCTCTAGCAGGCTTACCCATGGCCCAGGCAATCTGCCCGGGACTCTGGAGTCTACTCGCTTTACCTGCTTACTTCATTCTGAGGGCATCATCCTTTGCAGACAAATGTCCACCATACTTCCTTTATCCCTTTCTTCCCTCCCTGTTTTTTTCAGCTCTTAGTTAAATCTGAACCAGAGGAACCTGGCTTTGTGATTGCTGTCCCAATCTCCTAACAATAGGGGCTAGTGAGCGCTCATTTTAAAATAATGTTCTAAGTGCACATTGCAGGTTGCTGGCCTTTCCTGTTAAGAAAATGAGGGATCGATTTTATTTTAAAATAAAATTACATACTTTAATAATTTCCCATAGAATCTGATTAAGCCTGATAGATTTAGCTAACTAACTGGATTAGCAATTGTGCTGATTTCTAGACTTTTGCACATAAATTTTCTAAATGTAGAAACTTAGCTTCTTCCGGTCACCACTGGAACCCAAACACTCCACACAGTACTGTTCTAAGGAACCCAGTCAATGCTTATGCTTAAAATAACAAGTGAGATGAGGTTCCCAGAAGAGCAGTGTGCTTGAAATATAAATACCAACATCCTTAGTATTGAACCAGGGGTCAAAGTGGCATATCTAGTATACCCAATAAAATACCAGCAAGGAACAGGAGATACAAAGGACATTTTGTTTACGATATATTATTTCCTGGATAATATCATTTTGACATAGAAAACATGTATATCTCATTCAAATATGACATGGTCAGCTGTAGATATTAAGTTCTTAAGTTGTTACTTGGTGAAGGTTTAAATAATGCATGGCTTGAAGATGTAGAACTAGTGTCTCAAACAGATATGTGAATTATAAAATAATAGGGTGACCTCTACAACTCAGAAATTATGATAACTTTTAGAAAAGCGTACAACTTTTACTTTTAAAGGTTCTTTTTGTTTAAAACGTATCTTCTCAAAGTAGCAAATATTGTTTATTGAAATACTGTTGATACAGGAACAAGACTTTGCACTCAGAACATGCAGGAAAATATTTTTGTCATAAAAATCAAAGAATTGCTCCAGTCCTTTCTAGATCCAAGATTTTATTGCCCTGGCCTTAAAAACTCACCCATGAGGAAAGCATACTTTTGCAAGTCACTCAGATTTCCCATTACCATCGGACAGAATGCCTCTTCAGTCAGCATCTTCTGGCCCAACCCTACTCAGCATATATTAAACCTCGATTAAGCTGTTGTCTCTAAGGAATGTTCTGGAAATCTTATGAACTAAGTCAAAGAGAAGCTAGCCTGTTCCACAATTGAATCTGCAAGTTTTACATTCAAGTACTCACATCTTGTATTCATACCTCTATAGGGAGAGTAAGTTGCCGTTTAACCATGAATTAATCCAATAATAGAGAATCCATGTTTTATAACAAGTATCAAAAACAAGAGAAAAATGTCTAATGAAACACAGGTGTATCCCACATAGTAATGATGTAATTACCAGGTAAAATGCTGCGTGTATGTGTGCGTGCGTGCGTGTGTGTGTGTGTGTGTGTGTGTGTGTGTGTGTGTGTGTATTTTATTGTTAGAATACATACACTAAATCACCATTAGGTTGTATTATTTATTCCTGTGAATACACACAAAAAGTATTTTTCAAACTATTGATTTCAATTAAAAAAAAGAGTTTTCCAAAGTGCTTTAAAATCCTATCTTTCTTCTTTAAAACCCTGTGATCTGATGGGTTTCTTTCACGACAGCAGAAAATGGGTAAGATCTGAGCAGACAGGTTTCTTTCTACACGGGCGTGAGAGGCAGCACTGCATGCACCTAGTGACTTAGAACTCCAGGAGCCCAGCTCCCTGACCCCAGCCTGTGCATGGAGTAGATTCGATTGTTGAGACACAGGCACATCCTCTCTTGTGTCCCTGGAGGAGAATGGATGTCAACTATGCCTACTTGTGATTGTGCGTGAGCTAAGACAGAACGTAAGCAGGCTGAAGAATTCTCGACGTAAAAAAACTTTTTTTCTTTATTGAAACATAATGCGCACAAAGAAAATTACGAGGAGGAATTCTTTCTATATCCTGAGGGGAAAGGAAGGCCCAGTAGCTTTTTCCTAGTCCTCTTTGTTCTCTCGCTTCCTGTGCTTTTGTCTAAAGAGCTTCTCAGAATCCATTCTGACTTCTTGAGGACAGAGCGATGCTCCAGAGGTGAAAATACTCCACGTAGAATTCTTCTCTTCTTTGTGTGTAATTGATCATTTTTGGTATATACTTAATATACCTATTTTTTTTGTATTTTCATTTTATACTAACTGATATATCAGTATTCCCTCTTATTTATCAAAATCATTTCCCACGTTTGTAGCTCAACTCAGTAAGAGCAGTCATTTAAATGTCCACAGCATTCTAACGTACGATAAATGACAATATACACAAAGTACATAGATACTGAAGGGCTTCCCTAAGGACACATCATTTAAAGATTTTGAAGTGTAGGGTGACAAGATTGTAATCGGTGGAGGAGGAGAAGGAAGAGTCTCTTTCCAAATGAAAAGAACAAGCATATTTCCAAGAACTGTTTTAGATTTTACAGGAGTGGGACAGTGAGATATCATGCCCGGTTTTGTGGTGGTTACACTGTACTCTGGAAAAGATATGGAACAAACAAAACTATTAAAAGGAACAGATAATTTCAAATTGTTGTAAATGACATGGTGTAGAGACAGCTGACATAGTCTCAAGGTGGTGTAAGGGTGCAGAGGACACTGTAGTGTACTTTGAGGCCCATAATCATTTGGAGGAGATCTCAATGGAAAAATAAAAGTAGCCTCAGTTTCCAGAGAGATAAAGGGATGTATATTTGAAAACTAGAATTAAATGAACCTTTATTTTACATCTTTCTAACTTGAAAAGAAAATGAAATAAAAATACATTTACTAAGCAAAGAAAAAGGAAGTCCAGACATCTGCAGATATTTGTACAAGTTTATCTGAACTGAATACATTAGGTGTTACGTCCAATGACCCTTGCTCAGCACGCAAGCAGTGTCCTTGCAATTTTCCCTTGGGTAGCGCTGTTCAAAATCTTGGTGCCCTGGGTAAGAGATTTTGTGTAGGAAAATGGGAAGTCCAGTAGGCTGAGCTATGAGAGCCCGCTGATGAAATGTGGAGCTGTCTACCACAGCACAGAAAGAGAGAATGTAAGTGAGGGCTGAGCCCAGGCTATGGGGCTAACAAGTCTTATTAAGCATCAACAGTACTTCTGTAGACCTTTCCTGGAGTCCAAGGAATAATTACAGCATCTCTAACCTCAGAGGAGTACGGAAAACTTGAAGGCTGTTCAGAGGAAGTCAACCAAGATGATTAAGAATTGAATAATGGGACCTCTGAGAAAAGGTATAGCCAAACTGGAGTTACTTAGCCTGGATTATTTATCTTGGTGAGGACACATCCAAGGTGGGGCTTAATGTGGTCTTCGAGAATATGAAAGGTAATGGTGACTAACTGTTCTTTATGACCTCAATGAAGAGAACAAGTTGAAATAGGAGGGCTTTTAGTTAGAGATAAGGATTTTGGATTATGAGGTATCCAAGACACAATGAATTTACCAAGCACACATTTTGAGTTTTCTTCTTTAACTTTTAATCAGGGGGAAATGAACCTTAGATCTTTGAGCCATTTCACACTGCTGGAGTTGGCAATTCTTAGTAAGTCAGCTGAAATGTCTTTGTATGTATGTGTATATACATACGCATTTGTTTTCCTGGAAGGTAATTGGCAACTTTTGTTATATGAGGTCTATGCTACACATGCCTTTAAAAATTCATTGCTTCAATTTTTTGTTTATAGTCTCATCAGTTTAGATCAACCAAAGTGTACCTTCTTCTGGTACAAGGTACCAGAGGGACAAGATAGCATTTCAAGTCATTCTAGATTCTTATAAAATGTTTTAGAAACATAGACTTGTGAGAACGAGATAGCAAAGAAGAGAGGAGAGAGGGGGGAAGGAGGAAGGAGGGAGAGAAGGAGAGGAAGAGAGGGGTAGGGGAGAGGGAAAGGGGAGAGAGGGGGAGAGGAAGAGAGGGAGACATGAAAAGACAGAGAGAGGGGGAGAGAAAGGGGAAGGGGTGAAGAGGGAGAGATGGAGAGAGGGGAAGAGAGGATGAGGGAGAAGGGAGAGAGAGGGAGAGGAGAAGAGAGGGGAGAGGGGGAAGGGGGAGAGAGGGAGAGGAGAAAGAGGGGGGAGGGGGAGAGAGGGAGATGGGGAGAGAGGGGGAGGAGGAGAGAGAGAGGGAGAGAGGGGAGATAGAGGGGAGAGGGGGAAGGGGGAGAGAGGGAGAGAGAGATGGAGGGGGAGAGTGAGGAGGGTATATTAGGACTTTAATGCTAGTTTTTTAAAATACACATAAGTGAAATGCATTTATGAATATATTTAGGAATATGTGTCATAAAATGAGGGTGTAAGTGGTACTCCTTTGGAATGGTACCAGCTTAAAAACATTTGTAGCATATGAGCACATGGGAAAAAGGTATTCTGTGGAATATTTAAAACATATGGGTTTTGTTTGTATTTCTTCCAAATGTTTGAGAAAAGCGAACAACTTGTACCTGTATACAATCGTGACTATGAATGCACTATTCTGTTTGAACAAAAAATGTATTTATAAGTGAGCCGTAAAGCACTGAGAGAAATCATAATGTTAATAAGTAGGAGGCTATCAGGTTCCATATTAAGCCTCCCATACCTGAAGCTCACTTTGCAATGAATAGTAAATTTAGCTTGATGGATTAAGCAGTTTTCAATAAATATAAATTTAGGAGATCCACAGGAAGTGATGTAATAAAACTCATGATTAATTAGGCATGTAGATAATATTCACACCCACTCAACCCCATGAATTGGGTGGAGGAAGAAAAGTGCTATATTAATGAAACAGGTGAAACACAAAATTCCACTTTGTTTCCCCTCGATATTTGAAGCAGTAACAGAACACACTGTTTATGAGGCCTAAGATGGCCCTCAATGGCGCATGCAGTAATGGTGGCTGGTTCGACACATGCTCGAGGTCATTTTTATTTGCTTATCATTAATCTCATCTTCTAGAATTATTTTATAAGGTACAATGAAACTTCAAATTTTCATTACTCCTGGTTCCATTATCAAAAAGGAAGGGAGTAGCACCAACTACTAAGAGAATTGAGAACCAGAAGAAAAGTGAGGTAAGGCAAGATCCAAACTCTGCTCTCTAGAATTCTGCCCTGAAGGTATTGAATGCAAGCCCACGTTGTCAGGATAGTAGGTGACAGAGGTCGTTGAGCACTCCTGGGGCATGCTTGAGACATTTGCATTAAGGCTTTGGTCTCCATCCTTTCTAGACTTCAAGAAGATTCAAAATGAACCAACAAGCTTCGATAGCACTAATTAGAAACACGTGAAACTGAGCATGTTAAGTTTCATTTCTGGAGCAGCCAGATAAATATCTGCCCACAAGAGCCTTTGAATCACACAATATTACGTGAATATGAAGAAAGTGGCGATAGTTTCTCTGAAAACATGCCAAGCAGTATTTTGAATGAAACCTGATTTTTATCCTATTACATGACCAGAATAAGGGTGCAGATAAATGACCTGAGGTCGATATAGAAGGCTTTCTATGCCGTGGAACATACAAAGTGGTGGTGTTGTGGATGTTAAGTGAACTCTAAACTGGTGATGAGCTCAGTGATGGTGATGATGACGATGATGATGATGGCAACAGAAGACCAGTGTGTATGGTTGTCCTACCATGAAAATCAGCACTCCAGTGAGTTCTCACAGGGAGATGTGCATGAGGGTGCATTCTGCTTTTCGTGCATTCATGCAAACATGGTGATTTTCAGGACTTTCTCCTAAATCTAAACTTCAGGAGAATTTGGATACATTTGTATGTTCTGATGGCCTCCAGTCTCAGTTGTGTGTGTGTTTGTGTGTTCATGTGTGTGTGTATGTGTGTGTGTGTTCACATGTATATGCATGCGTTTGTATGTTTGTGTGTTTATATATGCATGAATGAGTAAAGGCCACAAGTCAAATCAGTGCCTTCCTCAATCATTCTCTATTTTCTGATACAGAGTCACTCAGTGAAGCTGGAATTACCATGCCAGCCATACTGACCAGCAGGTTCTGGGAATCCTCCTATCTCTGCCTTTCAAAGATGGAAATCCAGGCTTTTGTTGCTAGACCTCACTTTTATAGGAACTTTGAGGCATTAAACTTAAGTCCTCATGCTTGAGTAGCAACCGTTTAACCAACTGCTTCAGAATCATTTCTAAATCACATTTCTTGGAATTTCCAAAAGTACCTGAACTTTGCCTAAGTGAAAAATCTAGGGCGGAAAAAAACGTCAGGTTACCAAATAAAAGAACAATTCCAAATACCAGCTTCAAAGAAGGCTCCTTAGATTAAAACCCCATGAACTCACATGACAGTGCTTGTCTTAAGAGTGAATGAAATTCCTCACGTTTTATTCTGCTATACTCTAGTTTTATATAGTTTTATGCATAGAAAATAAAAACAAAAAGCATGGCTTTGGAAATAGAATATATTATTTTTAAAGATTTGGTTTTTATTATTTTTTTACGTTATGTGTATGTGTTGTGTATGTCTCCTAGGGCTGGAATTAGAGATGGTTCTGAGCCCTCTTCTATGGCTGCTGAGAACCAATGTAAGTGCTAAGATCTCAATTTGGGCCCTCTGGAAGAGTAGGGAATGATCTTAACCCATGAGCCTTCTGTTCATCTTTGGAAAGAGGATATTTTGATCTACATAAGGATATTCTGAGTTTAGCCCACTGAGAAAGAGAGACATCATCCTTGATAGCTATTTTCATTCAACCATATTGTTTCTTCTAATCTCCCAACTTGATTTTTTTTTTTAAGTAAATCACTTTTGAGGACATTAAGTGAGAATAAAGAGTTTGGTAAGTTTGGTGTTCCCCCAAGTTCCTTGTAATGAAAATGTTATTTGTAGCCCTCTAGTGGCAAGTGGAACCCTTAGGAGGTAAAGAAGTTTAGGTCAACAGGGCAGAGCTCTGAAACTGGTTGGCACAGACACAGTTGTGATGCACTCCGTTATCATAAGCCCAAACATTGGGACCAATCAACCGTGGACTAAAACTCTTAAGCTGTGCCCAAAATAAACTTTTGCTCCTCTTCGATTATTTTGACATAGAATATTTTGACTCTCTCTCTCTCTCTCTCTCTCTCTCTCACACACACACACACACACACACACACGCACACATGCATCGATGTATGTATGAAAACAGTTGAGTTTATTTAGCATTAAGAAAGATAATTTTCTTTGAGCTCATTACTCACCCATATCAATTAGAAATAAAACTGGCCTTTTTGTTGACTGATGGAAACTAAATCATAGCAAATATTATAGTAATTAAACAATAGTGCTGTCATGTTGCACCTCCAAAGTATTTTTTAAGTAGCTGGTTTACTGAGGTATCATTTAGATAGCTAAAAGCTGCCACTGCCACTTATAAGTCTATGTGCTCTGACAAACAGTTGCCGTCATGACCTCCCCAAGCAGCCGTGATACAGGATCGCTCCATCACTCCGTGCTTTTGTATCCGTTTGTTAACCTCCCCACTTCAGTGACTAAATATCCATCCACTGTGGACAGAGCACATTTGTTTATTCATTTAATGGTTAGTGGATATTTGGGACGCTTCCAGTTTGGGGTGGTTATGAACAGAGCCGCCATAAACATTCCTATACATATATTTGCATGGAGATACATTTTCATCCCCCTGTATAAATATCTCAGAATGGATTTCTGGGTTATATGGTAAGTGTATGTTTAACATAAGCAACTGCTAAGCTGTTTTCCAAAGTGCCTTTCTCATTTTACATTCTTACCACAGTGTTAGGGCACCAGCTTCCTTGCATCCGTGCCAGCAGTTGGGACTGTTAGACGTTAAAGTGCCAGTCCCATCACTAGGTATGTAGCAGTAGTATATCACTGTGATCTCAGCATGCATTTTGGAAAGTGCATATGAACATCCTCTCATGCAAGTTTTTTAGATATGTCTATTTTCTGACTGTTGATGTTTTGTCCAGTTTATGCTGAGTTGTTAATTTTTATATGACTGATATAGGAGACTTTTACATATTCTGGACACAAGCCTTTGCAAAGTTTGACAACATGAGAGTTAGTAATACCATCTATCAAAGTGGATTGTATCAGCAAAGAAATATTGATTATACTTTGATTTTTTCTAATTATTTATGACTAAATCAAACACATTGTCTCAAAGAGAAAAGCAGCACTGTGAGTCACTGGAAAAGCATATAGTCTATATCCCAGACACTGAAAGATAACTGGCCCTTATGATGGGGACAAATCATTCTATAAGAGAAGTTATTCATAATCTTTTATTCAAATTAAATAATTGAGCCATTGACAGCATTTTCAGGATAATTTTTGATACTGAATCCATAAGTGGTTTCTGTTTTCCATTTCCAATGGAATTCAAAGAGTTGAGTTATATTCTCACAAAATTCCTCCTTGAAAGCCCTCAATTCATCCCTCTTATATAGTCAGCATTCCTTAACATCTATAGGAGTAAATATGAAAGTTAAAAGCACACAAGGTTGTATGGATAGGGAGGTGGAGAAGATCTGGAAATAGTTAGAGGAAGGGAAAGAATATAATCAAAATATATAGCATAAAAATTTCAAATATATACACATACAAATATGTATATATGATTTTTCAGTAACTGCTTCTCCTTCTGGCAATGAATAGTATTTCTCCATAAATGGGCATAGTACTTGAGAACAAAGAAAGTTCCTGTATATTATATTCATAGAAACATTTTCAAGAAAGGATATTAACAATCAAAATTTATATTGCTTAATACTACTAATAATCGAAGTAATCTCACTACTGAGAGATTATAGGCACAGGAACTTGTAAGAAGACATATATTTTATGTACACATTTCCTTCTTGCAGAGACATATGATAGAGTGGTCACAGTTTGGGCACACGATGCTTTGTAGAGGGCAGCACGTCAGAGAAGTGGTTGCACTGTGGAGGCCACAGAGACTAGGATAGAGCAAATGTCTAGTATACGCATAAATGGACCATAAGATTATTTACTTGCTGTGGTATTTAGAGTCAGGGAGAAATCATCTAGAATTATGTTAATATTTATAACTCTTCAGAACCTTTATTTCTTGCCATTATTTCAACAATGATGAATTTTAAGGTCAACGTTCAAAATGTGCTTTTGGTAGGTGATTTTTCTAACTTAATGTTTAGGGGCTTGAAAGTGAAACATTTGAAAGGTAGGTCATGACCTTTATTCTACTTTCCTCTCTGTTCCTGGCAGCTGTGACACTTGGCCCCGATATCATCATAGTTTTCAAGCTTCTTAGTTTGTGATTACGATAGCAGTCATTTTCCCTTGACACCAAGTGGATGACTAGCTCATCCAGCGGCCTGTGTCCTTCCCACGTTGGCCCGCTGGCAGCAGACCCTTGCTTCTCTGTGCCAAACTTCTCTCTCCAAGGCTCCTTGACATTTTTCCCTGAGTAGCTCAGCAAAAGCAACACAAAAGAGCAAACCCCTGGAGGGATTCCTAACTGGGGATTCAGACGTTAACAAAAGGACTCCTTATTGAGGCCTAGGCTTTTGTTTATTAATTATTTTACGTTCTCTCTTGTTTGCTGGTCAGAAAGGGTGGGGGGCACATATTTTTTGTTTTTATGGAGTTCTAAAAATGTTTCCAGGACTATCATAGCTTTCGACTGAAAGCTTACGGACAAACCAAACAGGACTTCTCATGTCCATGCATAAACACTCAGCACCTCCGAAGTTTTTATACATCTGAGTCCAGGCACCTTTCTCTACAGAGCTCCCACCATTGGCCTCCTTGGGAACATTCATACAGAGGGAGGTGAGGAGCAGTGGGTAGAGTCAGGCGTCTCATTTCAAGAAGGAATGAACAACCCTGGGCATTTGATAGGGATTTGTATAGGCCTGTCTGAGGTCAAGTCCTTCCCCGTTCAAGTTAACTTCTTAAGGAACACTAGGATGTTGTTGCTTTTCTTTCTTTTGATGGTTCTCTTTTCTCCCACAGAGGTCTGTGGTGTCTCCCCTTCCCAACCTCCCCATAGGTATGACATTCATTTTCCCCATTATCTCAATGAATAATGACACAGAGGGCACGAAGCCAATCCTACCAGCACTTTACACTTTCTACAGAGTGAAAAGGCACCAAAGCAAACACTCTCCAACCCTCAGCCTCGGGGATTGTGACTAATTTCCAAGCTCTCTTTGCTCTGTAGTAGAATGCTGGCTGTCATTTCACACTTGGCTTTTTTTCACAGAGCCCTTGAGCAAACTTTATTTACAGTGTACACGGACTTTCATTACTACATAATGCAGAAAATATTTGCTTCATTATGAAGCCAATTGGATATTTATTTTGATTTTTTGTTCCTTGTGGTAAACAGAGCTCAAAACACTCTCTACTACCATTGTTCCAAACTAGTCAAAAAGATATGTAAACAGTCAGCACAGCCATTGTGTGGCCCAGTTCTTGGGATTGCCTCACCTCCCCTCCAGCTAAAGGAAAGCTTTGCTTAAAAAAAAAAAAAAGCTCATATCAATTTGAAACTTGAAAGCAACCCTCACTCATCAGAACTGTCTTCCTGTTCATACTCAAGACTGCCTTATTCAGGATGTCACCTCACAAGGACATCTTTTTAAGGTCTTTTAGTGAAACTTTTTCTTTGGATAGGGTCCAAAGGCAGGTTTCATTTTGCTATGAGACAAAGTGTGGAAGTCTTCTCTGGTTTAGAAGGACAGAGGGAAGAACCAGTGTGGGGGAACGCATGTTTACACATGGATGTAGCTGTTTCTCGTAACATATGTGCCACGGGCTTTTCTGACTGGACATTCTTCAGGAACCAACGTGCCCTGTGTACCTCCTGTGGCTTGCAAAGACTGTCCAGGCTTGGAATGGACCCACCTGGCTTTCCATATGGTCCGGTTCCTGCATATTCACAGTACAATAAACATGTCAGCCCAAACTGCCTGTTCAGCACCCTCCCTTGTTGACTCTCTGTGATGGATACTCTTAATAATTTGATAGACTTTTGACTGATGTTAAATCCTGCCCATAAAACCCATACCTGATTATTTTTGCATTTTAAAGAAAGAAAAATAAATCCAGAGTAGCACAGCGATTTTAGTTCATCTTTTTAAAATGCTTTGAGCAAACCACATATGCGTGCCAGCACAAATCCAGACTAATATTGATGTCAACACCCCCCTTGGGTATACCTTCCCACTGAGAATTTGGAAGTGAGATTTACTTTCCGTCTTAGACTTAAGCCCACATATAGTGTTTCTGGAACTTTAATCCTAAAAGATCATTGCTCCGTTGCTTTTTCTCTTCCCTATCCCATTGGGCATTTATTAAACGTCTGCCTTCTCGCAGGAGGTGATCAACAACTGAGGTAATGTGCTGTGCAGTAGGGAAAGACGTCTTCGGTTCTGGAATCAAAGCCTGGCTCTGTCACTTCCTGGTTACATGGTCGAAAGCCAGCTACCAAACTTCCTGCTGCCAGCTCCTTCTATAAAACAAGGAACAGCCTGTCACGGCAAACATGTCTGCGATTGTAACACTGGGGAGGTGGAGGCAGAAGATTGGTGGGTTCAAAGTCAGCTTGGACCACAAAAAGGCCTCATCTTAAAAAAAAATGTGTGGGAAGCAATAGGTCAACATTACATGATTATGGTAAGGATTAGGTAAATATTTGGTATAGAAATATACATAGTTAGTATTAGCTTCTTTTTGTTCTATGTACACTTTTCTGAATATTTATTTATTTATTTATTTATTTATTTATTTACTTACTTACCTACTTAATGCATATGACTATACTGTCACTCTCTTAGCCACACCAGAAGAGGGCATTGAATCCCATTACAGATGGCTGTGAGCCACCATGTGGTTGCTGGGAATTGAACTCAGGACCTCTGGGTGAGCAGTCAGTGCTCTTAACCACTGAGCCATCTCTCCAGCCCCCAATCTGAATTTATTAGGTATAATTTTTTCCTGTTTTACAAGAAATTCATGTATTTTAACATATTGGATTTTCTATACAAATACAAGCAAAAAAAAATCAACTAATGATTATTTAATAAAAAAATTCAAATCAAACGATAGAAAAATTCCAGATGCCACCAGAGAATCAAATACTAGCAACAGTTGAAATCTTTGTGTGTGTGTGTGTGTGTGTGTGTGTGTGTGTGTGTGTGTGTGTTTATGTGTGAGTCCTGAGTGTAATGTATGTGTATGGAATGTGTATCTACTCACTAGCGTATGTGGGTGTGCTTATATGTGTTCACACACAGCTGGAGGCCCAAGGTCTGATATATTTTCTTAGTCACTGTTTACCTTGATTTTTAGAGTCACTGAACCTCCAGCTAGACGGGGTGGCCAATGAGCTTCATGGATCCACAAGTTTCTGTCTCACCCTAAGTCTCGGATTACTTACAGGTATGACCTCTGTGTGTGGGTTCTGGGGATCTGACTTCACATTGTCCTGCGTCTGCAGCTGGTACTATGCCAAGAGAGCCATCCCCCAACCTATGTCTAGAAATGTTTAGACGGGAATCGTGAATAATACTTCTTTGTCAATCATCTGCTTACTTCATATTTACAGTAAAATAGCTTTATTTACTCTATTTCTTCCTCAAGAAAATGGAATGTCACAACATTGAAATCATAGAATAAGCAAATGCTGGTGTTTATTACTACTTGGCCATTTTTATATAATAAGGTGTGGTGGGAGAGATGCCTCAGTCTGTGAAGTACTTGCTGTGAAAACTTGAAGATCTGAGTGTGAAATCTAACTCTGGGAAGGCAAAGACAGAGGAGCCATGGGGGCTGGTGGGCTAGCCAGTCCAGATAATTGGTGAACTACAGACTCATTAAGAGAGATTGTATAGTAATGTGAGATGGAAAGGAATTGAGTTAGATACCCCGTATTGACCTCTGGTTCCCATATGCATGCATACAAATGCATACACAAATAAAATACACAAATAAAATACAATTGGCTATGTAAGGAAAAAAGACACACCACAGTGCAAACAATTTTATATTTAACTGAACTGTTAAGATTTCATCTTTTCAAGGCCAATGTCCAATTTGTCTTGATGCATTCGATTAGCAAAGCCAAAGAATTCAGACTTTTTATTCATATTTTATTTGTGTGTATGAATGTGTACGTGGGAGCATGTGTGTGCCACCATGTATGTGGAGATCTTGAAGGACAACTTGCAGGTTGATCCAGGAATTCATTTAACACACACACACACACACACACATACACCTTTCCATGGGAATGATAGATCAGTCAGTTTTGGAGCGAAGACTACAATTTTAGAAACCACCACACTAAGTTAGTGGGGAAAGAATCTGATCATCCCTGTCAGAACAAGCCCAGAGTACAACCTTCGTCTTCTGAAGAAAGACTGGCTCCTAGCACAGATAGCACAGACAGCATTTGTTATGTGGGATCTTGGTGTTTATGAACTTCTATTGAAAAGCTGAACTGCTCTGGGTTGATTCCTGGATTGATATCTTTCTAGTTGACTTTGGAAACCCACATTAACTTCCTAACTTAGTCTTTTTATGTGGGAGATGATGTTACTCATAGTACCTGTTCTCTGGATTATGGTAGGCAAATTAAATACAGCCTGTAAGGGATGGAGAGAAGGGCATGGCTCAATGTGAGTGCTCATAGCCTTAGCTCCTGCTGACTAGACGGCTCTATCCTTTTTTTTAACTGCTAGGAGGTCAGGGGTGAATATGGCCATTTTGCACTGGTACAAAAGTTCTAAGGAGTTTCCTACCTTAATGTCCATGTCCTGTCTATTTGGTGTTTACTTATTAAACAGATGACTTGCATCTGTTCTTCCCTTGAAAATTATTTAAGGTAAGACAAGCAATATGAGTCTGTCCTCAAGGGACAGCCATTTTTACAACAGAGGAAGGCACACTGGTGAAATACAGCAAAGCTGTTTGAGGCAAATCTTCAAGATGGGTATTTTTATTCTTTAATGCAAAAATCCAGAACAATAAAAACTGATAGAATGTTGCACGTGAACAATACACATACTTTTTCTTTCATTCACAGCTAAGTCAGTGTTGACGGGACATGCATTTTTGAACCAGGAAAGAGTAATTTCAGACCCCACCCCCACTGTTTAGCGAGTATGCAAACCTGAAGGAGTTTTTAAATCTCTCTGAGCTCTCCTTTCCTCATCTACAGAAGGGAACCATTCCAAGTAGCTCACAAGATCAATGTGAGAATTTCAAAGTGGCGCTTAGGAAGCACTTCACACAGAGCTCGGCCTCTAGAAAGTCCTCAGTGATTTTCCGTTCTTCACTCACGAAACAAAGCAAGAATCTAAAACTTCTGAGAAGTCCCTAAAACCAGGAGGCATTTTCATGGCTATGTCACACCATGATAATGCACCCCATCATCACGCAAGCTCTCTTTAATCTCTTTACATCACAAGTAAAATGTCTTCTAGACATACTTCCACAGGAACAAAATCATGTCTAGTGTAGATGTGGATGGTACAATTGTCCTTGCCTAAATATGAAAATGATCTGCAGCTCTGCCATTAGAAAACAAAATGACCTCCCTTTCATAGCTACTTATTCGCACTACACAATTTCATTCATTAATGAAAAGAATTTATTTCAAATAATTTTTTAAAAATCTACTCATTGTTTAATGTGTTTTGCCTGTCTGTATATAAGGGCACTCCATGCATAACTGTCTCTTGTAGAGGCCAGAAAAAGGCTCTGGATGCCTTGGACCTTTAGTTAAACCACCTTGTGTGTGCTGGGCACTGAACCCAGGTCCTCTGCTTAGAGCAACAAGTGTGCTTAACTACTCGGCCATCTCTCCAGCCCCAAGTCCATTTTTTAATGGAGCATATAGGTCATATATTCAAAAACATACTCGTACTGTTTTATGAAAGAGGTAAGAACAATGTTCTAGCTTTCCTCCTCCAAGTTGGTAGTTTCTCCCCCTGACAAGTTAGAGGTATAAGCCATGCATGCCAAATTCTTGATTTGAGCCCCAAGAACCTGCCAGCATTTTCTTATAGAGAAGTTGAAAAACAGTGCACATCTATGCTGAAAAGAACTGCAAATTAACAATTTATCCCGTTGATTCACCCTGCTCTGATTTATGAAGTCATTTTCTCTTCTATAATCTCCATCCTCCATCTTCCTCAAATGTTCTCTCTGTGTTACCTTCCAATTCTGACTGAGTTCTAGGCCTCTGACCTCCATGGCTTATCACAGAACAAAAGATAAAGCCCTGGGACCAGCAATGCCTTTGCCTTTTAATCTACTTCTGGCTCACTGAGAGGGTTCGGTTTTCTCTCACAGATAATTCTTTAACATTTATATAAGCCCTGGTATTCATTACACACTGAAGGAGAGAGACTAAAGTAATGTATCCTTAGCTAGATCATAAAAGACTGTCAGCTCATCAGTGACTTCCTATGATGTCATCAGCAGGAGAGCTAGAAGAGTTAAGCTCCACACTGAAGATGAAATTACAACTTTAGTATTGACCCACTTACTTGGCCTAGTGTGCAGAGCAGCTCTGACTTTAATATATGTTTCCTTATCCCTATAAAAAACATCAAAGGCCAGAACTTCAAAGCCTTGCACGACCGGCCATTTGGAAAGACGTATATCCAGGCCCCAGAGGCTTCATCTTAAGCAGATGGTAGTGGCGTTGGTAAGGCTAGAAACTTCGAGCACAGGCTTGTAAAGCCACAGTTTAACACCCGTCCTAACTCGGGATGGGGTGGCATAGAGGGAGATGAACCCTTGCTTCTGTTTCTTAAAACCAGTACAGAGGTGACTTGAGGTAGCAAAGGCTGAGTTGAAACTTAAGTTCCTAGGAGCCTTTTTCCTCAGCCCCATTCTCCCCTGGAGGGCAGCACCTATCAGCCTGGGGACCTGCTTGCCACTAGGTGGCGCTCTTTTTATTACTGTCCCTAACTCCATTTTTCTAAAAAAAAAAAAAAAAAAAAAAAGCAAAGACAGGAAGAAAAAAGGAAAGAAGGGAGGAAGAAAGGAAGAAACAGGGAGGGAAAAAGAGAAAAGAAGGTGTCAGGTCCACAGAAGCTGCAGTATGTCATTAGACTCATTTTGAAATACTGAAGTTAAACTCTACCACAAGATTGTAGAAACAAATTTCTAGAATACCTAAGACATAGAATAGATGTTTATGACATAGATAACAGAGGATTCAGGATTTTGACTAACTAAACTTTCTCTCTCTCTTTCTCCTTCTTTCTTTCTTTCTTTCTTTCTTTCTTTCTTTCTCCTTTTCTTCCCCTATCCTCTTCTTCTTCTTCTTCCTCTTCTTTCTCCTCCTCCTTCTTTAGTAGTGAGGGGAAACAAACCCATGTGACTGAAATGCCAGTATCTCGTCTTTAGAAAAGACAGTGGCTCTTCCTTTGAAAGTCTGCATGATGTATAGATGGGACTTGAGATACTGATGACCTTAATAAACTGAATTTTTATAGAACAGGAAATTATATATTCTCTCTCTTCCCCGTCCTTCCCTTCTCCTTTTCTCTCAAGCTCTCTCTCCCTTTCATACTTTCCTTACATTTTGGAAATAGGGGGACAGAAACCTGGAATACCCTTTCATTATGCATCCTAACTTACTTTGAACATTTCATTTAAAGTGTGAAGCAAACTAATAGATTGGTTCTTTAGCATAAGACTTTAGCTATGTCTTCAAAAGGTATCTTATGGGGGTGGGGTTACAGCTCAGCTAGTAAGTGCTGGTGGGCACGAGGACCTGAGTTTTATGCCTAGCACCGGTGTAAAATGTTACATGTAAAAGGGAGGCATGGTAGGCCCATCTGTAATCCCAGGCTGGCAACAGGGAGATGGACAGATCACTGGAACATGTTGGCAGCTGTCCTAGTCAAATTGAACTTCAGGTTCATTGAGTGAGCCTGTGTCAAGGAACTAACACGTAAAATGATTGAGGAAAATGCTTGATGTCACCCTCTAACCGCCACACACATGTGGCCATGTATGTACACAAATGCACACGCACATACGTCGTGATATTTTGAGTTGCATCTATCAAAGGTATTAAGGGAAGAAAAGTTTTTATTAACCAGACCACAGTGAAAGTCAGCCACTCTTCTACAGCTCACTGTTCCTCACCATGGAGGTGTGTGTCAGCATGGCATGCATCATCTTCCAGCCATACCAAAGCAGGGGTCTGCAACACTCCAATTTTTATCTCACCTTAACATTTGTTAGCATTATTATCTTTCCACCTTTTAGATATCTGCACACTCATGCAGCACCAAGCACTTAGTTAAAAACTGAAGTACAGCCCCTTTGTTCAGGTGACATAGCTCAAACTTTGTGCTCAGCCGTGTGGAGAAACTGTATTTTCAATGCTGCTCCCCCAGAGGATGAGGCCATTCCATGTGTGGCCTCCAGGGACATGCATATTTAAAGTTTTTGTCTTCTTAGCATCTCCTGTTATAGAAAAAAAAAGTGGATTCCTTTTCCAAACTCGGGAAGCCTTTGAAGGGCCCTCCTGTCATTCTTCATCTTACGACATTACACATAAGGCTGCGGCTTTGTTTGTATTCTCTAGAGTGAATTCTTTCCCTTCCCATGCCAGTCCATGGTGAATTTCAAAGATCTTCCTTTCTATCCCCATAGAGGGAAGGATCCTGTCTTGTTTTAAAGCTGCCTTGTGATTGAAAGCTAATATTTACCAACTCTCATGAACTTCACACAGGTTTGAATTTCCCCATAGAAATTCAGTTGTTAGAAGGTTGAAGAGAGTAGATACTTTTCTCCTTTTATAAAAACTATAAGTTTTTATGATGATTTTTGACTATAAGTTGGTGCACCCTCAATTATCATCAACAACATATAGTTCTAGAATATTCCCATCACTCACTCATTCCCACTGCTTCCTATTCCTTATACTTCCATAGGTTTATCTGTTCAGGGCATCAAATATATAAATAGAGCCATTCATAGCCCTTAGTGTCTTTCATCTTTTATTTAGCATGTTTTGGGGGTCCATCTATGTTGTATCATAATCAGCACATTTTTTATGGCTGACCAATATTCTAAAAATGTCTTTTTTAATTGCTTACCATAAATTTTTACTTAATCGAGTAGACCATATCAGCCTGTGAATGATCTTAAAGGGAACATTAAACTGGATGCTGCATATTAGTAGCTCAATCAAAGACATCAAGTCAAGAGATTTCTTGTATTTTCTACATGTAAAAAACCCTTTCATTCTTTTACTGTTTCTCAATAGAAATCACTAGAAACAGTAAATGTGTTAAGTCTCTCATCAAGGTGTTCTGCATACTTTTACATGTAACACACATTTAGCAAAGCTCAATTTTGAGAAACTAGGATGTAATCTACTCTCCACTAAAAACAAAACAAAACAAAACAAAAACAAAGTGAAGATCAAATTAGGGAAACACACATTTAATAATATCCACTGCTCATTGGGATGGAGTATTGGTTTTATTTCCAC
This sequence comes from Rattus rattus, assembly GCF_011064425.1. NCBI lineage: Eukaryota > Metazoa > Chordata > Mammalia > Rodentia > Muridae > Rattus > Rattus rattus. The sequence goes on from NC_046154.1 coordinate 67,784,504, forward strand.
AGTAATTTACTAGGATAGTTTTGGTGACATAAGCTTGCCAAGATGAGGACTCTACTTGATGCTGTTGGATGAGTGGAAGGAAGAATGGGCAAATGGATAATGATTCAAACAACAGGGCAGGTCACTTTGTCAACACCTAGGAAGCCACAGTGCTGATACGGAATACATCCATCCTGTCGTGGTTCAAAACATTTAGATTACATTCCACTCAAAATATGTACACAATATTCAAGGATGTACAAGAAGACACTATTGATAACACATTATGACTTCTGGAACATGGACCGCATAGGTATCAGATATGGATATATAACTCATGTGGTGAAGCATGCCTCCTACTATGTCATGATATAAAAGTAACATGTAAATGCTCATGATCTGTTCTTTGATGAGGGACAAACATGCAAACTAACACGGTTTGAGAAGGTTCCAAATGACAGGCACAGGTTGGGGGCGCAAAGTGGCAAGACTGGTGAGAAAGAAACAAGTCCTTGTTTCTGTGATAATTGATTAGCATTGTGATAGCACTTTCCACTTGTGTTTATCTGTCCCATATGTTTCCCTAACTGGACATCCTTAGCAAGGCTTTACAAGGAAAGTGACTGTTAGGAAATAATCTGTTCTTCCTTGCTCTGTGACCACAGTAAAAAACAAAACAAAACAAAATCAAAATGAAGATAAAAGCCTGGGATAATTTCTCTTTAGACTATACTGCTCCTGGGATGTGGCAGTTGATAATGCAGAACAAGAAAGACGCTGGAACTGCAATCAGGAGCTTGTGAGGACAGCACTGTTTTATTGGACACTTCAGGAATGCACGACCAAAGAACTTTCAAAGATGTTTGTCTGTAAAACAGTATGGATCCACTGGAAAACGGGGAGAGAGAGAGACTGCCAATCACTCATGACCTGCACCAGGCGACTCTGTATAGATGCAGGTGGGGGATGGGACTTTGGCACTCTAAGCGACTGCACATCTGATGCAGGAGCTGGCGTCATCACCAGTGGGGCAGAAGACAGCTGCCCAGCGTGTGCTGGCTGCCTGCAGCCTGCTGTTTGGGTAAGCTGAGCACGGGGTCCTCACTCGCTGAGCCTCTGGCTCCCGGCATGGAACTTGCAGCCAACAACAGCAAATGGTGGAGGCCAGGAGGAAGCCTATGGGGCTGTAGCCCCCTCTAGGGTAACATTCTCAAGCCCAAGAAGAACTCAGCCCAAGAGGGTGGTGGGAAGGGACAAGCTTGAAACCCTAGGAAGGGGGGTTCTAACATTCTGCCTTCAAGCCCTGCTAACACCAAAGCATATGCCCCCATCACCACCCAAGGGACCAGGAAGCAGAGTTCAGTGACTGTGGGTGGCTGTCCTGGTGGTGTTGGGTTCCCCCTGAGAGATCCAACAACGCTGTGGGTCTGAAGACAAAATGCTAGCTGTTCTCTTCAGGGAAGACTCTGTTTTCATTAGAAGTTAAAATTTAAGACTAACAATTCTGACACCTCTCTTCTTTTATCTTCTGTTCCTTCTCTGTTTCTTTCTCCATTCTTCTCCCTCTTTGTTCCTTTCATGATCAAGTCCAGAAATGACCAACGAGTGCTTACCTATAACAGAAGGCCAGCGAAAACAACTTAATGTTATCACCTTTGATGTGAGAATAAACATGGCACAGCATACCACCATCAGGCACACTCACAGTGGCAGAGCCTGGGCCTGCACTCCGCTGACTCAGGGTGACCTGGCTCCTTTCCTTGTCACTCCAGCAGGCAAGGGGATTAGCAGGCAGGGATGTATCAGTGCCTGGGGAATGGTGCCTGGTCTTGGCACTGAGTGTGTATCAGTGTTAACAGCTCGTGCATAAGTCCTGCTCGGTAAGGATTTAGGGGCAACATTCAGTCTGGGATTAGCCTAGCAAACAGGGTCGAGCTGTCTTCTTGCCAAAGCTGGGAAGCCCAAAAGGGCATATGATCTCCTGGGATTAATCCTGGTATTTAGAAAAATGCCTGCCTTATCACTGCTCTGGATCAAGGGCTTTGCCTATGGATGAGAAGAAATGACTTCTATATAGAATGTGATTTAGTGTTGGGGTCACACTCTGTACTCTGAAGAGTGTGGTCTGTAAGTCAGACACTACAGAGCCAGTTAGCTGAAGGAAAAGTATCCAAGGAGAATTTAGGGAGAGAGGGAGAGGGCAGTGGCATAAAGTAGGTCAGCAAAGAACTTCTGTGATCTCCTAAGGAGTTTAGAACTGGCCATACTCAGTGAGACAGCAGTTAAGAATTGTAAATGTTGTGCAATACAGTATGCTAGTGTAGTGACTAAGGTTAGTCTCATTGGTAGATCCTGGGGTTGGGTGACAGAGAAGCCAAATGAAAAGACTAGCATTGGAAGTGGAAAGAATGGATAGATGTGCTAGATATTAATGACACAACATTTATAGGATGTGACATACTTGAATATAGTATACACAAAGAGGTAGATGAAGTAGAGGATGGACTATAGCTCCCCCAGACCAGAGGAGCAGATGCCACTGCTGCCACTGAAGTTGGCAACTTAAGCTGCAGGTTTTCCAGAAGACCCTGGTACAAGTAGAGTCCAGCTTGGAAATGCATAGTGCAAGGTCCCTGTAATGGACAGTGCCCCCTCAGTGGGAATCCCTTGAAAGCACTGCCTATTCCCTTTCCAGAATTACAATTCTTCTAGAGGGTCGCCTATAGCTAGTGACTGGCAGTTGCCCAGATCCAATACCCAGCTGTTGGCTTCAATCTATAGGGCAACTATGAGGTTATTCTAGCATGAGCAATCTCTCTTAGAACTGGTTTCAATCTCACAGTGGATCAGCTTCTCTGTATTATTCTTGTGTTCCTAATGCCATAACAGGTATTATCTACCATGGCAATTCCCCAGTAGTTTTAGCAGGCATCTTTCCATTACAAAAGAGTCTCTAAGAAATTTCACTGAGGAATGATAAAATCAAAAATAGGTAAGACTTGGAAATAAATATGGGTTTTTTCAAGAGGAAAGGGAAGCTCATTATACCAAATAACAGGTAAAGGAAAATAGGTTGAAACATCTGCTGAACAAAAATAAGGAAGATTGGGCTGGAGGGATGGCTCAGTGGTTAAGAGCACTGACTGCTCTTCCAGAGGTCCTGAGTTCAATTCCCAGCAACCACATGGTGGCTTACAACCATCTGTAATGGATCCAAATCTCTCTTCTGGTGTGCCTGAAGACAGTGACAGTATACTCACATAAAATAAATAAATAAATATATTTTTTAAAAAATAAGGGAGATTGACAAAGGCAGTATAAAAGATCAGTGGGGAGAAGAAATGAGCAGTGGACAGAGACTTGGAAGTGGAGAATCAGGGTAGACTACCGTTAGAAGTCTATCTACAGATGGTAAGAAAGAAAAAAGGTGGCACACGCTCAAGAACTTAGGATCAAGGGTGCTACAAGAATGCAGAGCTGAAGGCAAGCCAAACGTTACAGCAGTAAATGTTGATGCCACTGGGGAAGGGAGGAAGCAACACTGTCTGCAGATGGGTGAGAAGGAGTTCTAAAGTGGTAAGATGCTCAACCACACTTCTCAAGTTCGGCCCCAAGCCCCCACTGAACACTTACAGTCACTTACACTTACTATGTAGTTTTCACCAACCTCCATTCCTGATTTTATTTTCTACTAATCTCTTTTAAGTAGTCCTCAACCAATCCAGATCCCCTATGGTGCTCCCATTCTGTTTCTGTTGGATCTTGGAGCTTCCCATTCTCGCTCTACCCAGGTTTATTAATACTTCAAATTTTCTCCCAATTATTTATGAGTAAAAGATCACAGGCTATCTAAATATATTCTTCTCTGCTCTCTGTTCTGGCCTCAAAGACTTCTGCAAATTTCAACTCACTTCCATTTTACCTAGGACTACCATGTCCATAGTTCCCTAGATTTTAATTCTCATGTAATGACAGCAAGGTCCCTCCTTATCTTTGTAGAGTCCAGAAGTGAACTCAAATGGAAAAGAACCATGCGCACGAGAAACTTCCGCCCTTGTCATGAACTGGAAGAGATGACCGCAGACTGGAAGGATGCAGGACAAGATTAGTGGAGATGGTAAAGGTACAGTGAGTCACACTGATGGCCACAGTCTACTCAAGTGAGCATTCCAGTAATGAAGCACACTCCTCAGACACTACGCTCTTCAAGATAGGAATGATTTGGAGATTAGAATCTCATATAATTTTCTGAGGTATTTCCCAATCTACAAAAGTCTCCAGGGTGTACACCATCATGTCACGTCACGTCACGTCACGCCACGCCACGCCACGCCACGCCACGCCACGCCACGCCACATCACATCACATCACATCACATCACATCACATCACATCACATCACATCACATCACTGTTTGTTTATGTTCTGAGACAAGGCCTCATCTAGTCTTGAACTTACTATCTAGACAAGGCTGGTTTTGAACTTCTAGTCCTTGTGCTTCAATCTCCAAGTGATCGGGATTACAGCTATGTGCCACTACATGTAGAACCTACTTTGTGTTCTTCTAGACCTTTATCAGTAACAAACATTTGCTGTTCTCATTTCCCCTGTCTTCTTACTCAAGCAGACCAGGAACCAGGTTTTCTAGTTCTTTGCTATAGGCATAGAATAGTTCCTGGCACATGGTGGATAGCAATACAAGCTTGCCCAAACTAAATTTTTATTTCCATAGTTGAGAAGTAAACAGAAGTCGTATGTTGGGGCTTCTGGAAATAATAGATGCTCATAACTAACTTGCCTCAGTTGCCTGATTTTTTTCCCATGAAAATGGGCTTATAGGCTCATGTCCCAAACACATAGAACACAAGACTGTCTTAAAAGAGAGGATTTGGACATTCAGTCTCTTGGGAATTGTCTTGTCCTGTCTGAATGTGTGTTTTTCCCTGTGATTGTCCCCTCCAAATGCCTTTCTAAGTCGAAGCCATCACAAAGTTTCAGAATTGCCTCACTAGACAACTTATCATAACCTACCTGCCTCAAACACTCAACTTTATAGTCTTTAACAGTTTCTTGGGTTGGTGGAAAGATAGGAGCACAGCAATTAACATTCCCCCCAAACAGCAAGGCCCTCTACAGGCGCACTGTAGAATCCATAGAAATTCTCTGTTCTTTATGCCAGGACATATGCATTGTAGACCATGTCTGTTAGAATTTTTATGAGCCACTTGGTTGAAACTTGTAGAACTATTTGAAAATTCTCTCCTGCTTTACTGTTAACTGAAAAGTTTAGAATCTAGCCAGTGTTTTGGGCTTAATTGGGGTAGTTTGAATAAACTGAGTTTTCTGCTTAGATCCCTGGGATTAATATAAACCTGGTTATAAAATCATGGCTTCCTTTTCAAATTGTGCCTTTAATTTGACCTTTCTGAACAGCTGCCAGTCAGGTCTGAGGGGTATCACTACTTTAAGCATATCCTGATTAGGCCTCTTAAAAGCAATTTGGGTTCCCCAGTTCCATCTCATCAGAGAAGTTCAACACAACACTGCTTGTTCGAAAGGGTAATCATTGTAAGCAGTGAATGCATTGTACTCCTTAGGAAAGGCCAATAATTTATATTAGCATTTACAGAGTCCAATAATTCACCAGAGGGAAGCAGAAACAGTCTCCTTTATGAAGGGATTTGTCCTTTTTAGTGGAAATAAACACATGCACAGTTGGCACTTGATTATTAGGGAATATGTATTGCAAATCAATTCATGGCCATTGAAATTGGTCGTGAGGTTTGAGTCCTGAAGCTATACAAATGGAGTATTTTCATTGTGTGTTTTTCATTGTGATCAGAATGGTGGAAGCTGATAGGCAGCCCCTTCTTAACATCCCTGACTATTGGCAGCCCTATCTTTAAACACAAAATAAGGAGGAAGCTAGCCAGTTTGAAAAGTCTAACTAGGTTACTTTACATCTTTAACATGGCCCGTGTGCCTACTTCAGATAGAATGCCATCATCATTTTCATTATGACACTGCTATCTAGTGGGAGATGTTGCATGTTTAGAGGGAGCACAAGGAAAATCCTACTCTTTCCTAAGTTTTAATTTTTTTTAGCATAAAGTTTCTAAAGTACACCCCAAATTGGAAACAAGAGAGTGAGAGACATCTGTTGCTATCTGAAGATAGCCTACTCCATAACTAAAGTGATTAGCATTCATTTCAACACAGCGGAGAACAAAGATACTAAAAATCCTGCAAAGGATGAACTCCATCAGCATTGTGAAATAAAGCACTCTCCTCCACACTGCTTAAGGAATTTCATATACATAGTAACTGTCAGCCTCACCATCTGGTTTTCTTTTTCTTCTTAAAGGAATGAAAGAAGTAAGCTCAATGAAGAAATGCCTTAAAATTAGACTTCAGGGTAAAAGAACGGATAGCTCTAGATAGAGACTTATTAGTTTGGAGTATCTTTTATAAAGATTCAGAAACTGAGATTACCAGCATCAGCCATGACTTTGGTAAGGACAGATTCTATTAAACCAATTTGAGTCATTTTTCTTGTGCAATAGTGAATCACAGATAACAGGAAGATGATCCCTAACCCTCAAGTGGATACAGAACAGGAAGATGATCCCTAACCCTCAAGTGGATACAGGCCTTCTTTCCATACCTCACATTGGTTCCTTGTAACAACAATCGTGTGAGTAGCAGAAATCTATTGGAATTTAAAAATAAAATGAGAATAAAATCTTGGAATCTGAGCTCTAGATATCTCTACCTCGCACTACTTTTTGATACCATGATTATTACGTTTGCTTTGAGAAAAGTTTTTGGTAATTCTTGGTGGTCTGCTATGGAACACAAAGGAAAACCTACCCAACTCAACATTTACAGGACCATTTCCGATCGGCTGGCCTCTCTGTCAGTAAACCAGAGCCAGTATAAAGGAGCATATGAGAGACTCCATACTTGATCTTGTCTGCACTTTTGTTTAGTTAAAAACATCATCTGCAGTTGATACCTAACTGAGATGAGTAGATTCAAAACAACTGACCAATGACAATGACATACAAGGTCTATTCGTCCATCATTTTTAAAAAGGGATTCTACTGACTTTATACATGGTCTGAAAAGAGTATACTATCACCTAATGTGCAAGGGGGAAGACTGTTCCTATGGAAATGTTGCAGATTTTTGGTTTCCTAACAATGCCTTAAAAGTCAGAGGTTTTATTGGCTGGTGGAAAAAAATGTCAATTATATATCACATGAGTAAAACCACTGCATATCCTGCAGACAATAGTTGTCCTTTCACCACAGTTAGGTCATGTATTAGTGCCACACTTGGGTCTGGGGAACATGAAAATCTGCTCCCCACCTACTTGAGTGGATGAATAGTGTTGGATCTGGAAATAAAGCTGTAAGAAATGGGGGCAATGGTGTGATGCACACAAAACGTGAGGGGAGCCGAGATAGAGGAAGACTTTATAGTGCAAAGGTGCTGAGCTAGAACACAGAACCAACAGTTTAGGGAAGGTGCATTTGGGCTCTGGAACAGAGAGAGTGTTTCAACATTTGGGACAGTCACTGAAGCATCGATCATCTTAATAAGTGCTCCGTTTCTCACTCCTGGAAGTGTTGAAGTACAAGCTGGTGACCATCAGCCAAGCCATGAGACATAGGATTCCAGTTTTGCATAGCAGTTTGGACTAAAGACCTCTAGTGTTGCTTCCAACTCTAAGTTTTGGAGTTTCTCAAATAGTGTCCTACATACAGATTCTCATTCCCATTGTAACTTCTTCCAAATCTTAAGGAATGGGGTCTTTAACAACCTCAGAGGATGTCCACGATTTTCTCTGAATGACTGTGCAAAGACAGACTTGGGAATAGTGAGCCAGAGGGACATACGCTTTGCTTCTTCCAGTAACAGGATGTTTTATGAGATTTGCCTCTAACAGGGCCAAATACTCTAAAGCCATCCAAGCAGGACTTGTTTGTGTTTATATCTGGAATTATAACTTCAATATATCAACAAATAAGAGCACCCAAGAGCCATGGTCCAGCCCCTATATATTCCCTAATTTGTGTTTAGTGAAGTCCATTTTGATCCTGTGTAGTAGGAGAGCAGAAGGTGGCAGGACAGGTTTGGTGCATGAGTGGTGTTTACTCAAAGAACATGTTATAAGCATTCTGCACATCTAGCTACATAGTCTATTTGGCACTTGTCCACTAGTGAATACATCTGGACAGTTTGGCAACATTTCCTCACCATCTCTGTGGGGACTCAATATATGCAAATGTCATAAAACCCATCCAGAATCCTGTTTCATATCTACATAGATAAGTCATAAATCCTATAGGTTCAGTATTCCCAGTCATTTCCGGCCCCAGTTAGAAGTACTGAGGAGTACGGGTTGGCAGTACAGATGGAATTTACTTCCTGCTTCTTTCAAGCTCCATTCAGAAGAGTTCGTTTGACCCTTTGACTAGTACAACTTTCATTCCATCTTGAGGGGAGTCTGCCAATATGAAGAAGTTTCCCATAACCAGGGCAGTTGAAAGACAATGGGATAGGTTATTCTTATTATTAATGTATAGTAGGGTACAGAGTTTCTTTTAATGCTGTGATGGGAATTATACAGGTGGTCAGGATGGGATGAAACCTTGGGATGAGTCCATGAAACCCACTTAGATATGAGTAAGCATTGTGTCCAAAACATACGTTAGTTTTCTATATAAGAACTTTTTCCAAAGTCCTCACTGAAGGTTTCTTATCATTTGGTGATATTACTCTGAATTGTTAGCCTTTAATATAAACAATGTAATGGGCAAATATGCTAAACATGGCAGGAAAATGTAACGCAGAAATATAAAGGTCAGGAAGCTGACGTGATCCACAGAAAACTAATGCTATTGGAGCAGGGTTATAAAATAGGTTCTGGTGCCTTGGCCATGCCATTCACAGTGTTGTTGATAGATCTGTGACATATCAACTGGTGCTTAAGAATGCAGATGCTCAGTCCCACCCCAGATGCTCTGGATTACGATACACATGTCAAGAAGACACTCAGGTCATTTCCATGCATCTAAAACTGTACAGAAGCCATTGTTTTAAAACATAGCATCAAATCAGTAGAGACTTTGAATGACATGATTTTTTTTACATGAAAAAAGATGTCAGTCTTTTAAAATGGAAATGAAATGGAGAAACTCCTTTCCCCAAAAGGAGAGTGATAAATTAGTAAGAGAATTACTTAGGCCTAATGAATAAAATTAATGGTGTTCTGCATTTTAAATTACTCTTAATCTTCTTTCCAGGGTCCATAGAACCTTGAAAGCATTGTTCTTGGAGATTCAACTGTAATTTAATTAGTAAGCCGAGATTCAAAACAGTCAGTTTGGTTTAAGAGTCTCCCTGTTAGACTTTTTGCTCATACAAACACATCATACACCAACAAAGAACCCTAGCATCTTCAAAGATGAATCGTGTGAAGTTATTCCTTCTCCCTGTAACCTGAGAAAACTGTATTATAATCACAATAAGGATTTTGCAAAAATACAGAGTGAAAGCTATAAAAGTTATGAAGTCATAACCAGACTGACTGAGAGGTTATGATTTCCAAGCAAAGAGAATAATGTTCCAAAAATAATACAGCTGATCTAGTGGCAAAAAATATGTCATCATGAAATGCCAAGTTTATAGATGCAAATATATGTATGTGCACGCATAAATATGTATACATGTACATAAAATACTACATGCTTCAAAATGCTATGAAGTAATGGGGGTAGCAATTGGTGGTAGGGTTTGTAATAATGCTATAATTCAGACACACACCATTAACAATTTCATTGATAAATCATTGGAACTCATAACTGACTTTTGATTTACTTTTGCGTTGACTATAGTTGTGACTCCAGGGAGATGTTTATCCCCGACCATTTCGGTGAGGGGCAGCACTAGCTAATCTGCTCAGTTTCAGAACTATGGAGTTATGCTTTGAATTAAGGAAGATTTATGAAGGGAGCAATGGCCTTTTACGGATTACATACAAAAGATCAGAATGAGTAAGAAAGAAGGCATTCAAAAGAACTGAGGCTTTTTATTTATGCTCATTAAAGAAATATACAGTCAAAAGGCCTCAAATCAAGTATATTGACTCATTTTATACATTGAACAATATATCTCTTCTAATTTAGATACTACTGTTTGAATATGTTTAACTTTGATATATGATGTGTTCTATTTTTCATTATCTAATTTCTCTCTCCCTCTGTTTCTTTCTCTCCCTCCCATTTCCCTATCTCTTTTTCTCCCTTCTCTCTGTCCTTTCTCTCTTTCTCTCTCTGCCTCTCCCTTTCTGTCTCTCTTCCTCTCTCTCCTTCTCCCCCTTTCTCTTTCTCCCTCTCCCTCCCCCTCTCTCCCTTTCTCTTTTTCTTGGCAAAACAGGAGAATCCTTGTAAGCTTCAGGGACCATGTAACATACCTTTATATTGTCTTTAATGCCAAGTACAATGCCAGGTATATGACGGATTTTACAAAAGCCTATTGAATTTTGTGGAAAAATTGTATAATGATCTAAAATTGCTTTGCCATGCTTGAATGATTGGAAGATGTATAAAACAAAAGGTAACCCTCACGTAATCACCCCAATTGGTGTGTGTGGGGGTGCGAGGTAGATGCAAAGGAAGGTGGCCAATTGCCTGACAGTTCTGGTGAAGCAGAACTTTGAAATATTAGATATCAAAGACCTCAGCTAAGCACAGGGAAGGAAGAGGCATGCTACTAAGCACAAACCATACCTTTGGAACATAGTAATGGGAAGGGAGGGGGCGCTGAGTGGATTTCATCATCTCTCTATTCATCTTGAATGGCATAGCAGGCTCCGCCCCTGCTTTAGGGCAGAGAGCCAATAGAGCCAAGAGCATAAATAAAATGTTCTAGCTAACGGAAAAGGTTTAGCAAACTATAATCTAGAAGACTTTGTGCTTACCCCTTGAAGCTTGAAGGTAGGCCCTGGGGTCCTGTCAGAACATGAACATCTCTTGAGATTTTAAGAGGGCAAGAGAAAAATGTGGGCAGTGCTAGTTAGTTATTCTAGTGCAAGCCGGATTGTGCTTAAATGTTGTTAGTCAAGAGGTGCCAAATTATTGAAGTTTTTAAAAATTCAATTGCTCTTCTGAACAGTACTTGATTTACTGTGTACAACTCAAAAGCATATATGTAAGGCAACTTCTATAATTCGTTTTCATATAAAAGCCACATTTTATAATATTTTTGTTAACTATGAAATAGCCAAATTACCAGTTTTCTTAATCCATTAGATTGCTTTCAGCAAAAACTACAGGAATTACCTCTAGAATGATACATGGAGGCACCCACTCAAAGTGTATTTGAACTGAGTGTGTTGGTGCATACCTTTAATCCCTGCACTTGGGAGGCAGAAGTGAGCAGATCTCCTCCAGTTTCAGGTAATAGAGGGCTATAGAGTGACACCTTGTTGTAAAAATCAAACATTGAGTCAAACATACAAAAAAATACTGGTAAAGAATGGAAGTATATCCTACTATTCTGGCTATGTCCATATTTAGTGATTCAGCCACTTAATACAAATCTAAGTAGGGAATCTGTGTAATCTCTGTTGGTAATTACTAAGTCTAGTCTTAAGTCATTAAGAATCCTATGCACGGCATTTAAACTCATTTCGTTCAGTTGTACTCTAATTCTATGGGGATTCCTATGTTACAACTCCAAACATGTCAGTCCTTCCTTCTTTCTCCTTCCTTCCTTCCTTCCTTCCTTCCTTCCTTCCTTCCTTCCTTCCTTCCTTTCCTTTCCTTTCCTTTTCTTTTCTTTTCTTTTCTTTTGCTTTTTTTAGACTGGGTATCACAATGTAGCCCTGATTGCTCTGGAATTCATAGAATTGTACCTGCCTTTGTTTCTGACTGCTGGAATTAAAGCATGTGCCACCATGCCTGGCTATAACTTAGGGAAATAAGTAAAGTATAGACAAACTTAGTAACAAAAATGAAAAGGAGATGATCAGTTCTAAATGTTATCCTCAGTCTTCCTTGAATCACCTTAAATAGTATTTTTTAAAATTATTTTACTATCTCCTTTAGTAACATAATTTATAGTCAACTGCCAATATTTAAACCATAGGTACTCATCTGAAATTGTTTAGATCATTTGAATAAAAATTCACTTAAATACCCCACAGCTTTAAGACCCCAGGACATAAACTTTAAAGATGTAATTTCGAGAATCATGACATTGAGATTGCATGGGAGTTCAGAAATGGGTGGCCCTAGAATATGTCCCCACAAAACCTCAGTGATCTGACTGAGATATGTTATGGCTTAGATAATGGTGGCATCTCTTTGCTGGCTCAAGTCAAAATAGTGTCTGCCCTAAGAGACAAAAGCAATCTGCCAGTGCTTGTTCTACAGAAGCCATGTATAGCCAGAAGGTAGTGATCAAATTCACAGACGTGTCTGAAAGTCTGCAACAGGATTCAGTGGCATATGCTACTTGAGCACTGGGGGACTATAGCATAGGTGAGATGTATAGCCACACTTACCACTGCAGCATGGGGAGACACTTAGGCAGTTAGGTCACACAGGAAGCCAAACACTTCATCTACCTCATTTGGTTCAGGTGACCTTTTTTACCCCCAAATCTGGTTGAAAACAAACACCCAGTGGTTCACCCAATTAGAGCTGCAGCCTAAATTGCAAATAGCAGAGGGAAGCCTCATTAAGGGATTACCTCATTTTGAATCTTTATTGTGTCTTGTACAAGGCATCGTCTATCTTCTGTACAGTTTACACATGCACCTTCTCTTCCATTCTTCTCAGCGCCTTGCCACTTTCATCCATTCCTTTTGAAACTAAACTTATTGGCGATGCATGTGTTTGCACAAGTAGGATAGTGATCACTGTGGCCTTCCAATGCTATTTGCCAGATGCATAGGGAGGATTCCTTGAGTTGTTTCTCTGAGTAGACACCTTGGAGCTCCTTATTCATGGGTGTTTGGGGCAGCCTCCATCCCAGCTTTTGAGAAGCCAGCCTCCCTGGTTATTTAAGCTTTGAGAGCGGAGGTGGTGCCTCATGCCTGCAGTCTTGGCATGTCTTATGCTGAGGCAGGAATCCTGTGAGCTCTGGGCTAGCCTGAGTGAGATTGTCTCAAAAGAGGCTCTCAGCTTGCTAGGATGGGCTTCTGGGAACCATGATCAGAAGCCAACTGCGAAGTGAGAATCGATGCTTTCTTCCTTAAAGGACCTGCATAGAGCTGTAAACAAACAACCCGTTTCCTGCTGTGGATGTTGGACTATTACAGTCGAAAGAAAACAGCCTCAGCATGGTCACCCTGCTGAGAAAGGTAGACCCATGAAACAAAAATTGATTTCATTGCACCATTTGGTAGGGTTTCAGTCTCTCTGTGTGAAGACTGGCAGACCTGCCCAGTTCACTGTGGCAGGAGTGTGCCCTGATTGCTTCTTAGCCTCCACACTGGACCAGGAAACAGTAGGTGACTAAACACTGAGGAGAAAGCCATAACCCTCAAAAGCTCACCCCTGTTGGCCTAGTTCTGCTAGTGAGGCCCCACCTCCTAAAACTTCAGATTCAAACCATAATATTCAACAAGAACCACCACCAGAAAAATAGTACAAAGCACCCTTGTGTCTGCTGTGATGGGATGAATCATTTTAGTTCTGTATAATAAACTGGACAATGTAGTTAGGGTTTCCTCCCCTCATGTACACCCTGGGTTTTGATTTTTTTTCCCGACTTTGGGGCTCACTATTGAATACTTTCACTGCCACCAGTACTGGGGGAGCGTTTCTGGATAATTACCTATCCGTGGGTAGTTGTTTCACCTTAATTAGGCACTTATTAAATTGTGTCTTGATTTATGGTAATACATGCTCACTGCTGCTCAGCTAAGCTGTGCTTGCTCTCACGGGGACTGTGTGAGTCTCGCCTTTCCCGTCTCTCTGCTGACTACACAGTTTAGTCCAGAGCACTCCCTGTGTGTCACTGGGCAGTGTATGGATCTTTTCACAGCAAGAGTTCAACAGGGCAGCTGTTCTACGGCCCTACTTGTCTGGGCTTTGATTGGCTGAGAAGGCCATCAGAGGGACTATAGAAATGGAAGGGACATTAATAGCCCAGCTTCTTGCTCACTCCCTCACCATTAGGCCAGACCATATCTAAAATATCCCAGACACAGGGAAATTGATCTTATTTTAGAAGACATTCAGAGATACCAGTGAAGTAATAATTTCTTTGAGGTTAAATTTAGCATATCTTTGAATAAGTAACTCAAATGTTCTCATGTTGAGTTACATTTTTTTTCTTTACTCAGAAGCACTATTAAATACCAAAACCCTACCCATTAGCCTGTGGGATAAAGACACGAAGGACAAATGCCATTAAAGGATATATTTATCTTAATCTCATTTTGGAAACCTGAAGATGTGAAATTTAGGACTGAAGATATGTACACAGTTAAAAGGTTCGGATTCTTTTAAAAGGTCGTGGAAACCACCATATTTGCGCCTGCATTGAAAACAAGATGCAGATTTCGTCCACAGTTTATAGGACTATTTTGGCTTTGACATCTACTTATAATGAAATTCAGGCAAACGAGATCTTCTCTTACTCTGACCTCTAAAAGCACATCCCTGTACTTATTTTAAGGTGGATGTCACTTTTGCTTTGATGTGTACCCAGCCATTTGACCTGTGTGCTCTTCAAGAAACTGCAGCCATCCAAATGCTTAGTATAGAGTTCTTGTCTCTAACTGGGTATCTGCCTGTAACTGGGTAAGTGAGCAATATATTCATGTAAGTCCCAGAGAGAGAGAGAGAGAGAAGAGAGAGAGAGAGAGAGAGAGAGAGAGAGAGAGAGAGAGAGAGACAGACAGACAGATGACTAGGTCAGCAAGTAGACAAACAATATAGGACAATGAAAAGACAACATGTATTTACCTATTTCATTATTAATGAGTATGAAAATACAGATCTCAAGTTCAATTCTTAGCTCTTTAAGGTCTGAGCAATTAGCCTAAGGGCTGAAGGCAGTCGGTCTCTTACTGGAATCTCTTACAAGGATCATGCCTAGCCAGGTGACCTATAACCACTTAAAGCCCTCTTTTTTAGGGTCCGCATAATTTATGTTTATTTTCCCATTATTTTCTAAAGTATACGCAGAAAGAAAATCCAGTTTAAATTGTCTAGAAAGTAATTTTGCTCTCTGAAGCAATAAACCATTTTTAGGCTGAAAGCCAGGCTAGTTCCTACACATGGAATAATCCCCTGGGACCTGTAGGTCAATAGCAAACGGCTTTGGAAAATTTAATTAAAGAGATTTCCAGGAAGGAGAAGGGAATTAAAGAAATTGTCCCTATTCCATATCCTATACAAAGGACTCACACACAGAACACGCTGAAGTCTAGAAAACAAGTGGGATCCTCCAGAAGCCGCCATGATTAGCACTGCTCAACAACTCGGTGCTGTTGCCAACCACAAGAAGGACAGCAGATGGTGAGATGCTGTATGGTCACTCAACAGCCATTAGTTCTGTTCTGTTCCGTGTATGACTAAGACATAGGAACTAAGACCATAGAAAGGAGGAAGACAAGAATCTTTCCACAAGGTTTGTTTTTTTTTTTCTTTTGGTATGGGATGAAGGGAAAAATAGCAGCAAGTTACTGAGCAGCGTGAGAGTGGCTCAAACAGCAGCCACATCACATACTGTAGGTACAGTGACGAGAGACCTGCCACCTCTGAGGGTACCTGCAGAGAGCTTGAAGGGTGAGTACTTAAGAACCAGCCATGACGTTCCGGGTGCTAGGAATATGATGCACTATGGTCCCACGCAATAAGGGGCCACAATGAGGAAAGAGTTGGATAGAAAACAGGACATTCAATGTAGGTAAGAAGTGCAGGAGGTGGGAGGCAGATCACAAAATGGACTCGTAACAAACGGATAACAATGACAAAAAGGGAAGCTGTCGGAGTGTCCCCGAAGGGCCGATTAAGTTATTCAGAGAGGAGACCATGTGCCTTTCCTGATCTAAATGAAGTGGATGCTGTAAGATAGATGAAGTGCTAACAGGAGACACTGAGGAATCAGATGGAGAGAATGGGTCTCCTGGGATGTGCCTACCAACTCCAGGAACCTCAGCAAAATTCAGAGAGCAGCAAGCACACAAAGTATACTTTCCCCTTTCAAGGAAAAGAGAAAGGCATTATTCAGTAGGCTGGCCACGGTACACTTGTAACTGAATAAAGAAAGTCACCAGGGAGATTTGATAGGAGACTTGGGAAGATGAGCTGGATGTGGTTATAAGTTGCCAATTTTATTGCACATTTAACAGATATAGGTCATATGACACACTTAGCTACCTCCACATTGAGGATACCGAAGAATTCTTTTATCCCGCCCAAAATTCTCTCATGCTCTGACTTTATAGTGAGTTTTGGCTGCTTCCCCAACTCTTGGAAACACAGATCTGTTCTGAAATACTAGAGTTTTGTTCTCAAAGAATGCAAATGAGTGAGTTATCTGATGCTAAAGGTAGCCCTCTGAGAGCTGCCCCCTTTCACTTAGTACAATGGCTCTGAGATAGCCAGTTACTGCACGAGTTAGTAATTTGTCTCTTGGTACACATGGGCCAGCCCATTTCATTCTGTTGGTGATTTTCATCTTGGAGAATTGGGGGGATGATTATAAAGAGAGGTGTTATGGGTATTCTGTACATGCTTTTGTCCAAAGCTAAGTATTTATTTCTACAGCCTAATTGTCCAGCTGGGAGAATTCTTGATTATATAGTGAATATATTTTCATCTTTCTTCCTAAGATGAACACCACTCCTTAATCTCTTGTTTTATGACTTCTGTTTTCGCTGATACATTGAAGAACTCTGCCCAATCCTAGGTCAAAAGGATTTTTCCACTCTGTTTTCCATTAAAAATTTAATAGTCTTATACCTATAAATAGATAACCTATTTCAATTTGATTTTTGTATAAGCTCTGAGGTTTTATGTTGTGGTTTTGTTTTCTGACATATATAGGTTCTTTTTAAGTGTTTATTGAAAAGACAACTTTGTTTCTATTGAATGACACTTTGGCCATATTTGTATGGATCTATTTGTGGACTCTCTGTCCCTCTCCACTACTACAGTGTTGTGATGACTACAGCTTTATACAATTTTAATACGGAGTAATGTAAACTTTACTTCAAATATTTGTTCTAACTGTTCTAATGTTCTCGACTTTTGAATTTGTCCTATGTTCCAGGATTGCGATTGGAATGGCAGAAGATCTAGATATCGATTTGAAAAATGATATTTTCTTTGCCTGTTAAGTATGCCGGCATATGCATGGGACATGCTTTCTCAATCATTTAAGAACTGCCTTGATACAATTTATCAACAATTTATATAGTTTATAGAATGTGCGTTATACAGAAGTTTTACTAGATTTCGCCCTATGTTGGTTTCCTCCATTCTATCCCTATTTCTGAAACAGTAGTTCTTAAAGCAATTTTAAATTTTATTCAGTTTTAACACAGTGTGGACAAATCTACTGTTTTTTTGTTTTTTTTGTGTGTGTGTGTGTGTGTGTGTGTGTGTGTGTGTGTGTGTGTGTGTGTGTGTATAGGGCTTTTGTCCTGAAACCTTATTAAGTGGGCTTTAACTTTTAAGAGGCTTTAAACTATACTTTTAAAAGATTATTCATTTTTAAAAGTTCATGTGGATGTCTGTGTCTGTGTGCTTGTATGTGTACCATGTGCATGCATGTGCCTGCTGAGGGTATGGGATCCCCTGGAGTTGGAGTTACAGATAGTTGTGAGCCACCTGATGTGGGTACTGGGAACCGAACCCAAATCCTCTGGAAGACCATCGAGTGCCCTTCACCACTGCACCCATCCCTTCAGCTCCCAGCACATTTTTACATTAATTTTTTGGTAAATTCTTTGGATATCTATAGGAATATTACTAATTGTAACCCTACACACAGGGATGGCTTTTATTCCTCTTTTCCAGTTGACTTGCTTTTCTCTTCTTTATTGCATTGGCTAGGACTTTCAATAGTAGTTTTAAATTAGTACTGAGACTGAATCATACTCACCTTTTCATGGTTAGGGTGCGGCATTCTGTCTTTCACACCAAGCGCATTGCTGCCCGTATGGAATTTCTGTATGTTCCCTTTCACA
The DNA here is from genome assembly GCF_011064425.1 of Rattus rattus. Lineage (NCBI taxonomy): Eukaryota > Metazoa > Chordata > Mammalia > Rodentia > Muridae > Rattus > Rattus rattus. The sequence continues at coordinate 67,802,703 of NC_046154.1, forward strand.
GAAAAAGGTTCCATTTATACCTAATTTTCTGAGACACTTTATTGTGAATGTTGAATCCTACTAAATGCCTTTTATACATCAATGGGTGGCTTTTCTCTTTAAACTGTTAAGACGGTAGATTGACTGAGATTTCGTAAAAAAATAATTAATCCCAGCATTTTCAGAATAAACTGAGCTTGGTTGCCTTATCCCTTTTCTACAGTGTTCAGTCAGTTTTAATAAGATTTTGCCAAGATTTGTTGTGTTCTGTAGCATTTTTTCCTTACTCTCTTTGGTTTTTATATCAGGTTCACTCTGGCCTCATAAAATGGGTTTGGGGATTTTCTCTCCTTCTCTAACTCCTGGATGACACTACATCCGATCACTATTATTCTTTCAGTAAATGTAGAGAATTCCAGTGAGACCATCTGGGTCTAGAGATTGCTTTTCTGGCAGAATTACTACAAACTCATTTTCTCTAATCATTAGAGTGGTGCTCCGGTCATCCGCCTCCTCCTGACTGAGTGCTCACGGGTCGTGGTTTTCTGGGACTTAGTGCACCTCCGTTGTGCTGATGAGTTTAAATGGAGAGATGCTTGTCGTCTTAGGGTCCTTCACTTGTTCTCTGCTCTCTTTTTCTTTGTTGGCCCTGTTAGATGACGTTCCACCTTATTGTGTTTCCCACCAAACAACTACCTTTCACTTTTATTGATGGCTTCTACTGCTCTTCTTTTTCCTTTTAACTTGAACCTAATTCCTGCCCTGCCCACCACTTGTCCTTTCATCTTGCTGCAGACCTCATCTGCTCTCTCTAGTTCTGAAGTAAGAGTAGATGATGAGGTCATTGCTTTGTGACTTTTCCTCTTCTCTCCGCACCATGAATGCCTTTTCTGAGTGGGGAATCTTGCATTTTTAAGATGCTGTTTTTCATTTGCATCCCGTCCACTAGGAGGATGTAAACATCTCTAAATGAGAATACTTTAGAGTTCTTATTTCGTGTTTGAGCCACGGCTTCTTAGAAATGCTTACTTTGTTTCTAAATATTTTTTGGGAATTTTGCAGAACTTTTTTGGTAATTCATTTCAAATAAGTTTGTTCTAATGATAAAATGTACATTGTATGACTTGGATCTTTTTACATTTATGAAGACTTGCTTTATGGCCTAGAATGTGGTTGTCTTTGTATAGTATTGACTAAGTCAAGTTAGTTGGCTGTGTTTTTCATGCCTTATACACCTTGTTGGATTTCTGACTAGCTACTCTATCAGTGACCAAAGATGGGTTTCCATGTCTGACCCTGGGATTTATCTATGCTTGCCTTTGCGTCAGGTATTTTGAAGCTCTTTTAAGAAGATCGTTATGCCCTTTTAATAAACTGATTTCTTAATCACTAAAACAGTCATTTTTTACTGTCGATTATATTCCTCACAGTGAAACATGTTAATATCTTGCCTAATATTTATAGACCTACTTTTTCTTAACATTAATGTTGGTTTGGTATACTTTTAAAATCTGTTCTTGTATTTATGTCTTCATTTGTGGATGAACACTTCTCTATGCATGATTGTGGGTATCATGAGGGAGAACAGCAAGGGCGTCATGGCATGAATGCTTGTGGAGATGAGAGAACAATCTTGGGTGTCTGCCTTAGCCCTTCCATCTCACCTTGTGACTGTGTCTCTCTTTAGTTTTACTTTGTCTGTTTTGGGCCAGCTAGTCCATTGGGCTCCTTGCATTTCCATGTGTGAGGAAGGAATCACATGTGCATGTGCTGCAATGCATGTGTAGGTCTTGGATGTGTGACCTCAGGTCCTCCCATTTGGAAGAACTTCCTTCCTGCGGCAGCTCTCCAGCCCTCAGCATGTATTTCCTATAAACAGCCATGCTTTCTTGACCCAATTTGATAGTTTTTGTCTCTTCACCAGGTAGACACTTTATATTTAATATAATTGTGGTTAGAGTTAAATCTGTAATCTCACTATTTGTTTTGTTTATATTTTGCTTAGCTATCCTTCTCTCTTTTCATGCTTCCTGTCACCTGCATATTTTTCATAACTCATCGACCTGTCTTGTTGGTTTGTTGTAATTTAGTTGTTTTAAGCTATATTTGTGTTTGTGGCAAGCACGTTTCATTGATCACAATCTAGCCTCAGAAGACAGCATGCGAAACCTCATAGGATTCTTTTTACATATGCTGTAAAGGCACTACACTATTTTTGTTTAACTGACTGTCTTACAAACAATTTCATAATAAAAATATGCTACATTGATACATGCATTTCCCACTTCATAGTGCTGTATACTTCATTGTACAGTGTCATAGCTCTACCTGGTATCACTTTCAATCCACTTGAAAATTTTATCTTAACATTTGTTATAGTAGGAATGTGCTACTATTTAATTCTTTCAGCTTCAATATATCTGAAAAGTGTTTTATACAATCTACATGTATTAAAGATAATCTTCTGGGTATGGCACTTCGTCTGACATTTTTTTTCTCCTGGTACTTTAAAATTTAGTGTTCCACAGGGACTACACTTCAAGATGTAGGCATAGGTAATTGCTCTCTGAATCAGTCTCCAGTAGTTCAGGAAATAAGACCAACAATTGACAAATGGGACCTCACAAAATTACAAAGCTTTTGTACAACAAAGGAAACTGTTCATCAAGCGAAGAGACAACCTAAAGGAAGGGAGAAAACCTTTGCCAATTATACCTATGACAGAAGGTAAAGATCTGGAATATACAAATATCAAAAAAACAAAAGCCCAATACGAATGGGCTAAGGAACTGAGTAGGGAGTTCTTGAAAGAACAAAAATAAATGTCTAGCAAGTATTTTTACAAGCAGTCACCATCTTTACACATCAAGAAATGCAATGCAAGACTACCCATGGTCCCATTCAGAATGCCTGTCTACAAGAAAATGATGACAACAAAGGCTGGTGTGGGCCTGGGGAAAGAATGACCTCTCATTCACCAATGCCGGAAGAAGCTTATTGGCACAGCCACTGTGGGAAGCTGTAGCTGGTCTTTGCTGCTTTGTGGGTTCTTCTTTCTTCTACCATTCTCCATTTTTTCTTCCATCTTTTTAACCCTCTCACACTAGATAGGAGAGAAAAGAAAGGATAGAGAAGAAAGGGAAGATATCCCCAAATAAAGTCAAGGGTCAGAAAAGGGCAACATTATTGTTAGACTACTTCCTGTTCATTAGGGGTGTCAAGTTTCTTGGGACAAGCTTGATTTACACCATCAGGATATCTAATTTCTTCTTGTTATTTCTTCTTGAGGTGTGACTTCTTAACAAATCACGACCAAAAGCAGCCAAGGGCAAACAACGACACACTCTGCTTTTATATACTCTCTGAAAACTCCCCAGAAATCCAAAAATCACATAATAGCAGAAACTGTCGGCAGATGGCAAAATCACCCTTCTGCTAGAGCATGAGGCTAATCTTAGTCAGCTTCTGCAAAGTAACACCATATGCCCATACCTGGGATTAAACAAAAATGAAATTACAAAATATACAGAAAAATGGATACAACTAGAAATAGTATATTATATAATATTGAGTAGAAGGACCAGAATGATAAATGCCATATGTTTCCTTGGAGATCATGGCTTCTAATTTTTGTATGTGTGTACTTTGTATGTGTAAGAGTGAGTGTATATAGGAAATAAAGAGACTCATGAAGGTGGAAGAAAGAGGCTAGGGGATAGGTTGTAAAGAACATGAGATTTGAAAGTAGAGGATGGGACGTTAGTGTCTGTCTGTGTGTGTTGTGTATTGTGTTGTGTGTGTGTGTGCACTTGTGTGTGTGTGTGTGTGTGTGTGTGTGTGTGCGTGTGAGCACGCGCATGTAAATGTGTGCCTGCATGTGAGTGTGTATGTTAGGGTTAAGGTTTAAGTCTGTGCTCTTGTAAATAATCTCTCACGGAGAATCCTGCAAGGAACCCTAATGAATCACAAACAGAAAAAAAGTAAAACACAAACAAATAAAAACTCCATGAAAGGGGACCTTTCTAGTTGGGAAGAGGAAGGATATCTGCAGAAGTAGCAAGAGTCAGTCACAGCAGGTTAGTATGAAAAAGTAATGCTTTCCTGTATGAAAATGTTATAATGAAAATATCATTATTAGTGTAATGAACATATGAAAAATTTCAAAGTGCTGTTCCATTGTGTTCTTGCACATGCTGATTTCAGTAAGAGTTCATATATAACTTCATTTTTCTATCTACAACATGCTATTCTTTCTAGCTCTTAAGATCTTTTCCAACTAGCTTGAAACTGATTGTGATGGGATTGTTTTAGGTTCCTTTGTGTTTCTTGCAACTTGGAAATTATTGGGATTCGTGGACTAAGGTTTCTGTCCTTTTGTTTTAGTCAGACTTAGAAAACTTCTTGGCTTTACTTATTTATGCACTTTGCCCTTTCTTGCCTCTTCAGGAACTCAATTCTCATGGTTACTAGGTCTTACGATGTTGTATCAGAGTTAACAGACGCTGTTTTAAAACATTTTAATTCTGCCACTCCATATTTAATTTTGGGCCTTTCCATTTCTATATCTTCTTGTTGGAAAATATTTCCTCTGCAGTGGCTAATCCTATCCTACCCAGGAAGCTTATCATCAGTGTTACAGTATTTATCTTTAGATGTTTCATGTGATTATTTTTCTTTGTACCAATTATTTTTGTGCTTCATCTTTTTAACTCATGAAAGAATACAATAATGTAAATTAACACCCTTGTTTGCTGACTCGTACATATGACAGTTCTCCACTGGTTCTGATTGAATTTTTCCTTTTTAATAGTCTCTAGTTTCACCTTTGCATGTTGCTAAATTTTGAGTGGATGCCAAACATTGTCTGTTTTCCCTCGTTCAGAACTGGTGCTTTTGTATTCATATAAAACATTCTGAAGCTTGCTCTGGATTACTTCTAATTACTTGGAAACTGTTCTATCTTTCTGTGTATTGGTTTGGGGATTTATTAAGCAGGAGCAACGTCACGTTTAGGGGGAAGCTAATGATTCCCCATTACGGAGGAACACTTTCCTAGCACCCTCAAGGACCCATAAACTGTGAAGATCTGCAGCGTTAGCTTGGCTTGTTGAGATAGCCATCGGCCCTTGAGCTCTGTGTTTCAGGCTTTCTGCTCTCTAATCCTCTTGGCATTGAGTGTTTTTTGTTTGATTTTCTGTTTGTTTTTCCCCCTTTTTACATGCATAGTTTGTTCCCGGAAGTGGGTCATTGGTGGCCTTGTCTCTCCTTGTCCAGTTTTCTCTATGTGAGTGTTAAATGTGAACTTTGTACTGGTCTTCCCAGTTCACAGCTCATTTTCACAGTTCACAGAACCTGCTGACTCTGCCCAGTTTCTGTACCCAACAACCATGTTATATACTCCACGAGTATTTTCACGCATGGAGGTAAGCCAGAGCAATCTTAGGGTTTGCCTAATCTGTCCGGCAGCCTCGCTGTATCCCAGTGTGGTGAAAACTTTTGCATAGCCTGTCTGTTTTTCATTAGGTTCAAGCATGAGAGTAAATTGGTCTCTGTTACTTCATCTTGGCCAGAAATGCAACCCTTTGCCATCTACCTTTTCTTCTCTCTCTATCTCTCTGTCTCTCTGTCTCTCTGTCTCTCTCTGTCTCTGTCTCTCTCTCTGTCTCTCTCTCTGTCTCTCTCTGTCTCTCTCTGTCTCTCTCTCTTTCTCTCTCTCTCTCTCTCTCTAAAATAGGTCTAAAATAGGTCTCTTCCTATAGCTCAGGCTGCCCTTGAGCCTTCCAAGTGCTGGGATTGTGACTATGTACTCCTATGCTAGGGTCTTTATTACTTTAAAAATATAATAGAGATATTTATATTGAAAATAAATAATATTGTTTCTGAAGGGATGTTTTATTGATCGTGAAACTATGATTAAAATATATACTTTTGAAAAGAAATCTATGTTGAATTAAAATTAAAATTATAAAAAAAATAACAGGTTATATATCCCTTGCAGTTAACACTTTAGAATAAAATAATAGAGGGAATATTCTGTATACTTTGAATGTTCATATTTTTATTAATCAGCATATTTTATGTGGTATTGAAGACTTGGTTTCTTTGAAGAGTCACAATTTAAAATTGATGTGATAGAGCTTTAGAATGCATGTGATACTCGCATTTGAATAGTCAACTACCAGGAGAAGTTTCTTAACCCTACTTAAAAAATAATAGCAACCACGAGCCTGCCATCTCCGTGCCCTGGATCAAATGGCAGTTGCTCACTGCGGTGTTCCAACAATGCAGATTTTGCAATTTTCCAAAAGATTTAGTTTTTTAAATATACATTTCTGCTCTTCTTTGAGAAGGAGAAAATTTAGCCAGGATATCACACTGTGGCCAATCTTTTATTTTAAAGCTCTGTTGGAAAGCCCATAAACATGTCTTAAATAATTCTATCATGATGGAAAGCAAGAGAAATGGCACGGGAAGTTGTGTGAGGAAAAAGACTTTACAACCCAGACTTTGAAGCCACAGCAAGTCAGCAATAAAAGGGAATGAAGAGTTAGGCTCTAGGGTAACTGGAACTTTTTCTTATATCTCTTCCCCACTTAAACACACACACACACACACACACACACACACACACACACACACACACACACACACATCAATATATCGTACCAGATGTGCTGAGACAACGATCCCAATAGAAAACACCTTAAATGCAATGGAAAATATTAAAAATTATTTCCTTTGTTTAAATCATTACTGAGAAGGTGGTAAAATAATAATTACAGACATGGGATCTGTGTTTATACATGCTTTGACCAAGACACCCTCACGCTAAGGAGGATAACAAGTAAGCAAAGAGTTACAGACAAGGCAATCTCACTCAGTAAATGTGACTTTAGAGGACAGAAATAGGGGAATGACTCCTTAATTTTCTGTGATGTTAGTAAAATCTTGATGAGAAGACACCACACCCCCACCCCCATCCAAGAGAGAGAGAGAGAGAGAGAGAGAGAGAGAGAGAGAGAGAATTTCTTTTCTTCCACATACATCTTCAATCTCACTTTTGAGCCTAAATGCAAAAATCTCATGCAAAATATCAGTTTATACTCCAGAAATAGAGTCAGAGTTTCCATTGCCTTAAGACATCTTGTGCTAGAAAACAAATACATTTTCATTCTTAAACTATTAAGTGTGTTGAAGATAAATCCAAGTCCACCTGCCTGCTGGGAAGCACTTCGTCATCACGCCACATTCTCAGCCCAATCTGAGGAGGCTTTTGAGGAGGAAGAGAACAATGTCAAACAAAAAGAAAGCAAACAGGATGGATCATGAATCATGAAGGAGTTGCCATTAATTGGATGTAGGGTAATCTGAGGATGAATAGAAGAACTCTGAGAGCAATGTACCCTCTTGATGAAGAGGAGTTTTTTTTTTGTTTTTTGTCTTTTGTTTTTTTTTTTTTTGGTCTTGTTGAGACACATAAAGACAAAACGAGTAATTCAAAGTGACTGAAGCACATTACAGTGCACAAGTCCTCAGTTATGCTGGAAATAGAATAATAAAACCTACATGGCCTCATTAACTGTCATTGGTAGTTAATACACACACACACACACACACACACACACACACACACACACACATTTGAAAATTGAGAAACAAGGAAAAATAGTTATCCTGTTTCCTGCATGAACACTATACCTAACAGGTTGGTGGGGAAAAGGTCTATGAAAAAGAAATTAGGCAATAAATGCAAATTTAATTATAAAATGAGAAAACCATTGTTCTGTGGTTGAGTTGGTGTCCTAATCTCTCCACTAGAAGTCTTGCCTGGTTTCAGGGCTTGGCCAGTTCGGGCTCTGTATCCATCGTTGCTTGGAGCCTTAGGTAGGGTCACCATAATAGATTTTTGGAAGTTTGCATTGCACAGGGCTTCTAGCTTGTTCGTGATGTGTCCCCAATTCCAGTTTTTTTTTCAGTACTCTCTTCCTCCATTCTCTCTGACATGATCCCTCTTGTTCCCATCCTGTCCCCCACGCCCCTACCTCCAGCCCCACCCAGAAACCTTTGATCTACAATTTGCGCTTGCTTAACAATATATGCTAGAATAGGTGCCTAGCCCAATTGTCATCAGAGAGGCTTCATTGAAAAATTGATGGAAACAGATACAGAGACCCACAACCAAACATTAGGAAGAGTTGGGCAATCCAACTAAAGAGGGGGAGGAAGGGTTGTAGCAGTCAAGGGTACCACAAGAAAACCCACAGAATCAACTAATCGGAGTCCATAGGGGCTCACAGAGACTGAACTGTCAACCAGGGACCCTGCCCTCGGTCCTCTGCATGTGTTACAATTATGTAGTGTGGACTTCTTGTGGGACTCCTAACAGTGGGAGCACAGTTGCTTCGGGGTCTCTTTTCCTCATACCGGGTTGCCTCACCCAACCATAATATGAGGGGACGTGCCAAGTCTTACTTCAATTTTTTGTGCCATGTTTTGTTGATATTGCTGTGAGGCCTGCTCTTTAATGAAGTGAAATGTAGGAGGAGTGATGGGATGGGATGGGGTTCGGGGAGGGAGGGAGGGAAAACTGTGGTTGAGATGTAAAAAATATAATAAAGAGAGAAACAAAATCATAAAGAATAAAGAAAAGCATTGTTTTACAATTCCTAATGAAATGATTAATACGTATAATATGGATGGATGCTAAAACCAGACAATAAAGGAGAACTTCATGACAGAGGGAATACTTCACCACCACTTGAGTTTATTGATTCGTTTTAAGATTTTTTTTTAGCACAATTAGATACTTTATACCTACAGTGGGGGTGAAACAGAATCAGAACTTCACACAGCATCACATGTGGAGAAATCTTGTCTGAAAAGCTGAGTTTAAGAATTGTGTATTTATACTTTATGTATATGAGTGTTTGCCTGCATGGTGTACATGTAGCCTGTGCATGCCTGTTGCCCTGGGAGAGCTAAGGAGGACATCAAGTCTCCCCAGAAACAGTTACAGAGAGTTATAAGCTGTGGGCAGTGGGAACTGAATTCAGGGTCCTCTGCAAGAGCCAAGAGCACCTAACGCTGAGCAGTCACTCCAGCCTCTAAAAAGCTCAGTTTAAACTCAGTGTTTTTAGGTCTGAATTTCTATTGTTGAGAAAAGCAACAATTAGAAAGAGTTAACATCATGAGAAAGCAACTCACACAATCCAGAATGGACATTTAAGAACCATCGACTCAGTTTCTCATGTGTCGATTGTAATGAAGAAAAGAAAGTCAGGAAAGAATCGCTCACTAAGGGTTAAAGCAGCCCTACGACAAGCCATGACAATGTCACATTCAAGGTATCGTTCTCATTAGTGAATGGTTTGGAGGGAACGGAACAACGTGAAGTGACATATCTGAGATACTCTTCAAAATAAGACTATGAAATAACCATTACGCTTATATCCAAGTATGTCCATGAATTCATTTTATATAATAATGGGAAGATTGTTGCATATCTTAAAAATGTCAGTGTCACTGGTGCATACGGCAAATACTTCCTTGTAAAATGATTTGGCTAATACTTGAGATTGTATTTTAAATATCTCACCCTGAAACACAAACTGTGGGTAGGATAAAACAAGAACAGTCCCATGTTAACAACTTCTGAAAATGTGTTGTGATATTAAGATGTACTTCACAGCTCTGTTTAGTCCATATTTAGTAATTCTGATACCAAATCTACAAAGACTAAAAGGGCAATAATGTGTGATAACCATATTGGATTGATTTAAAAGGTTCAGATCTGTTTGATGCTAAAAAGTGTGCCAATGGAATCCAATATATTGGCTGTTTAACAGATGTTGGTATCTCATGAGGTCTACAGCTCATCATTTAAATAAATTAAACAACAATCTATCATGAAATACTCAAAGACAGAGACAGTTCTGTAAGTATAAAGAAATCTTGTTTCAGTGTATCAAAGGACATCTATGAAAATTTGTTCTAAGCAGCCAACTGGATGTAGAAAGAAATGTTTTACATTTAAACTCTGGGGGAAGGCAAAAATACCATGATCAGTGGCTTATTTTAAGGTATTTCTTAGCCACATAGTTTTAAGACAGTAAAGAAATAACACAGAAAGTTAAAAGAAAAATTCTCTCTCTCTCTGTACACACATATACACATATATATGCCCCTTTCATATATATATATATATATATATATATATATATATATATATATATATGGGACAGAGAGAGAGAGAGAGAGAGAGAGAGAGAGAGAGAGAGAGAGAGAGAGAGGAAGAGAGGAGAATAGAAAGAGGAGGGCAAGACTAAGCATTAAAACTGAAAAATTAGCTAATGTGAATACCAAGAGTATTTCATTAATTAGTAATAAAATTATAATTCTATATCATTAACATCCTTTTTATTCATTTGCAGCCTAACTTAACATTTTTAGAAGTTATTTCTTTGAAAATGAAAAATACAATGTATTTTACTCATATTTACCTTTGTCCCAAATCTCCTCCCAGATTTCCCCCGACCCAGTTTTGTGGACCTCTCCCCCCACGTCCCCCTGGTTTTCTGCCAATCATGTCCAATTTTCTCTGTTCATACATTCTTGAATGTGTGGCCCTCCACTGGAATATGGTTGACTTCAAGAAAACTTTCCTTTTTCTAGTAGCTATCCATGGCTCAGAAGGGTCTCCTCCAGGTCTACATCCCATTGTAGCTTAATTTTAATGGGTCTATGCATGCAAATGAAAGCATATGGTTAGAATTTCATGTTTTGATTCAACTGTGAGATTTTTGGAAAATTTCCATCTGTCATTTCTTGGCCGTGATGTTCTTTGTCTATAAAACAAACCATAGGTTACACAATCAAGAAGATTCCTAATAGCTCTGATTTGCTATGATCTTAAAACTTCAAAGAGCAATTATCACATATATGGGCTTTTAAAAGGTTGATTTTCTAGAAGCAGAGAGAAGAATGGCAGTTAACAGAGGTGAGATTTGGGGGATGCTGGTCTGTGAGCATATTGTTCCTTTAGTTGCAAAAGTTATTCTGGTTTATGTCCAGGACTGGTACAATTAAGGATGTATTGCTTGAATGTATATGTATATATTCATGTACATAAATGTATATTTTGAGACAGATAAGTGACAGAATTTTGAGAATTGTAGCCTCAGGAAGAAATGACAAAATTTTTCATAATATATATGCTAATTACTCTGATTCAATCAATACATGATTAGGATGGATATGAATTCATAATATCTCATTATATCCCATAGATGTGTACAATTGTGTTCATCAGAAATGACAAGAAAAATTTAAAATATACCCTTCAGTATATTGCAGTAAGCCTGTAGAATTTCTGTAAAATGTTTTTTATCCATTATTCATTTAAATTTATTTTTATTTCATCCTGTGTCTTACTCTTGAAAGGGTTAGAGCCAGGTTGCACATTGCTTCCAGTCTCTCTCAAGGCAGAATTTGGGCTACACAAATCCTACCTTCACTTCTCACTGAATCTGGAACCTGGTTCACTGGCTGGCCAAGGAACTCTGAAGAGCCACCTGTCCCTACCCTGACAGTGATAGTGTTACCAAGCACCCATACTGGGTGACTCACAGTTTCCTGCACATCCAGATTCAGGGTATCTGAGGCCCTTTGTACAGATTATTAAATGCACAGATTTTTTTTAATGTTTAAAGAAAGAAATAGAGTCAAACCAAGCTTTTCAAGGTCATGAACTAGTGAGAAGGAAGACTATCCACTGAGAACATTAATTTACATGATCAGTATTTCACTTCCTCTTTTATAAATTCTACAGCTAGATACAACTATCCTGTGTGATCTCTATCACATGATCTTCACAGTAGGCTCACACAGAGCTAAGTGAACTTGATCCATATGCAATTCTTTTCCTTTTTATTTCTCTTCCAAGGAAAAGCTTGTAGGAACACGAACGTGGCAGGCACTGTTCTTCCCACCCAACCTGTTGCTTGGGGGACCATCTGCTGTCCCAGCACATGGGCTGATCTAAAGCCTATAAACATAAGGCTGGGATTTAAACTGCCTTCAGAAAGGCTTGGAAAATGTCCCTTGACATCCCTCTCTCCCCTTGTCATTTCTTTTCATAGCTCTGTGTTTGAGGACAATTTGAAGCATACTGTCTAAGTAATGAATAATTTTTTATTCATTTTTATTTTTATGAAACTATGATGAGGTGAATAACTGATGTCGTAGAGAAGCAAATTAAGAAGCATTTGCTGTGGCTAATATGTGATGTCATGTGATTCTTTGCCCTCAGAAGAAATGATTTTCACTTTCTGTTTCTCTTCCAATGTATCCAGAACTGTACTGTACAGTGGAGAGAATTACTCAGGCATACAGGTCAGGCCTTAACCCTTGTATCACAGGGTTGGAGGGTGCATGCACCCAGGACATTTAGGAGGTAATGGTCTGGATTGGGTAATAATGCAAGGGAGAAGATCAGAGAGATTCTAATTTAGAGGATCACTGGTCAAAGAGAGAGAGAGAGAGAGAGAGAGAGAGAGAGAGAGAGAGAGAGAGAGAGATGAATCAATAAAAATGGAGGAGGCTATCTTTGGAACCTAGGGAGACAATCTGAAAAATGGAGAAATGGAATAAAGGAATGAGTAATGGTTTCCATTCCAGTGAGCCAGGAATGCCCCAAACACCTAGTTTGTTCAGCTCCTGCAATGGGAGCTCTTGCAACTCTCAATGGTGGCACCTAGAAACATAATGGAAATCCCACTGATGAGCTTTGGTGGAAATATGTTGGGTTTTTACTTCACTGGGCAGAATGCCAAGGGCCCTGAGAGCAGAGGTGATGAGAGAGGAGAAAAACTGATTAAGATACTCAGACTATTTGCTGAAAGATGCTTAGGTGGGTTGAGAGAACTGGGCTGGAAAGGAAAGCCTGAGCGAATTCATCATTTGGCTGCTCGGAGGGAGGGAGATCAAGATTAACAGGGCGCCACCCCAGGGGTAGACATGAGGCTGGTTAACAAAACCCCAGTGTGATTTAGAACTGTGTTCCTGAGAGGCCAAAGCAGCTGGAAATCTGTTAAAGCACACACTCTACGCTAACGGAGAATGAGACCATTTAGACTTAAATATTTATAAAACTCCCCATGTCTGTTATCAGGTGGAATTACTTTATTGGTTGGTTACACAAGAGGAAAGAGGATTTCAGGTGTTCGACTTAATCATGCCAATTAGAAAGAGATAAAGGGTGAAATAAGGAGCAAATTGCTTCTATATAGAAAGAGCTTTCTAAAAATTATAGCACTTTAGATCCCGAAATTGATTTAGCATGTGATGAAGCATAAAAGAATAAATGAGAAAATTCCTATAAGAGAAGACACAGCAACATTGCCCTGAAGAAAATGACAGTGTGATTTTACTAAGTCACAAATAATGGAACACAGGCCACAGCCTCATTACCCCTCTCCTGTCTTGCCACATACAACTGCACTTTGGAAATGTCTTCAATTTTATTTTCACATGAACAGCCCATGCATTACCGTCATCATCCACTCGCCCTCCAAAAATTGCTCCGAGTAGAAATATAGAAATACTTAACAAGAACCAAACACTCTTGGGTAACAAAAGGCTCTGAACTTACAAGGAAATTTAGAAAGCCAAGACAAGCTTATGCGTCTAACTGGGCAAGAGAAATGCGATGGGGGATGTGGGATGCTAAGGGGAGAGGGAGAGTCAAATGTATTCAACATAGACATTTATATGTGTGTTTAGGACGCCAACATAATTCATTAATTCACTTCTATTCTCCTATTCACGCATTAAACCTGTTGTTAGTTTACCATGTGCCCACCTCGGTGTTTGGTGCTACAGAGGCATAGGGAGCTCCAGCAATGGCAGTGTCTCCTCCCCTGAGAAGCCAGCATTTAACTTGAGTATTTCTTATTTACATTTCTAGTGTTATTCCCTTTTCGGTTTCGGGACAAACATCCCCTCCCCCTCCCTTCCTTATGGGTGTTCCCTCCCAACCCTCCCCCTTGCTGCCCTCTCCCCAACAGTCTAGTTCACTAGGGGTTCAGTCTTAGCAGGACCCAGGGCTTCCCCTTCCACTGGTGCTCTTACTAGGATATTCATTGCACCCTACGAGGTCAGAGTCCAGGGTCAGTCCATGTATAGTCTTTGGGTAGTGGCTTAGTCCCTGGAAGCTCTGGTTGGTTGGCATTGCTGTACATATGGGGTCACGAGCTCCTTCAAGCTCTTCCAGTTCTTTCTCTGATTCCTTCAACAGGGGTCCCGTTCTCAGTTCAGTGGTTTCCTGCTGGCATACGCCTCTGTATTTGCTGTATTCTGGCTGTGTCTCTCATGAGCGATCTGCACTCACATTTTGATCATCCGTCTTGAGTTTCATTTGTTCTAGGCATCTAGGGTAACTCAAGCATTTGGGCTAATAGCCACTTATCAATGAGTACATACCATGTGTGTTTTTCTGTGATTGGGTTAGCTCACTCAGGATGATATTTTCCAGTTCCCACCATTTGCCTACTGAATTTCATAAAGTCATTGTTTTTTTGATAGCTGAGTAATATTCCATTGTGTAGATGTACCACATTTTCTGTATCCATTCCTCTGTTGAAGGGCATCTGGGTTCTTTCCAGCTTCTGGCTATTATAAATAAGGCTACGATGAACATAGTGGAGCACGTGTCTTTTTATATGTTGGGGCATCTTTTGGGTATATGCCCAGGAGAGGTATAGCTGGATCCTCAGGCAGTTCAATGTCCAATTTTCTGAGGAACCTCCAGACTGTTTTCCAGAATGGTTGTACCAGTCTGCAATCCCACCAACAATGGAGGAGTGTTCCCCTTTCTCCACATCCTCGCCAGCATTTGCTGTCACCTGAGTTTTTGATCTTAGCCATTCTCACTGG